>NC_041407.2:40094157-40281657 GCF_900747795.2 Erpetoichthys calabaricus
TCTTTTGTTTTTTGCAGCACAGGCAGGTGAAGTGACTTCCTCAGGGTCACACAGTGGTGTCAGTACCAGGATTTGAACTGACAAGCTCCGGGTTTGCTGAAATATTACTGAAGAAAGAAAAAAAAACGAAAACAGGCAAATAGGGCTATGCATACAAATGTCCATCCATCTAGTATCCAACCCGCTATATCCTAAATACAGGATCCAATCCCTGCCAACACAGGGCACAAGGCAGGAAACAAACCCCGGGCAAGGTGCCAGCCCACCGCAGGGCGCACACACCCACACACCACGGACAATTTAGAATCGCCAATGCACCTAACCTGCATGTCTTTGGACTGTGGGAGGAAACCGGAGTACCCGGAGGAAACCCAGACAGACATGGGCAGAACATTCAAACTCCACGCAGGGAAGCGAACTCCTAACTGGCACCTTTCACTGCGCCACCATGCCGCCCGCATACAAACTTAAAAGGTTTAAATAAAACAGAAATATATACAGTGGTGTGAAAAACTATTTGCCCCCTTCCTGATTTCTTATTCTTTTGCATGTTTGTCACACAAAATGTTTCTGATCATCAAACACATTTAACCATTAGTCAAATATAACACAAGTAAACACAAAATGCAGTTTGTAAATGGTGGTTTTTATTATTTAGGGAGAAAAAAAAATCCAAACCTACATGGCCCTGTGTGAAAAAGTAATTGCCCCCTGAACCTAATAACTGGTTGGGCCACCCTTAGCAGCAATAACTGCAATCAAGCGTTTGTGATAACTTGCAATGAGTCTTTTACAGCGCTCTGGAGGAATTTTGGCCCACTCATCTTTGCAAAATTGTTGTAATTCAGCTTTATTTGAGGGTTTTCTAGCATGAACCGCCTCTTTAAGGTCATGCCATAGCATCTCAACTGGATTCAGGTCAGGACTTTGACTAGGCCACTCCAGTCTTCGTTTTGTTTTTCTTCAGCCATTCAGAGGTGGATTTGCTGGTGTGTTTTGGGTCATTGTCCTGTTGCAGCACCCAAGATCGCTTCAGCTTGAGTTGACGAACAGATGGCCGGACATTCTCCTTCAGGATTTTTTGGTAGACAGTAGAATTCATGGTTCCATCTATCACAGCAAGCCTTCCAGGTCCTGAAGCAGCAAAACAACCCCAGACCATCACACTACCACCACCATATTTTACTGTTGGTATGATGTTCTTTTTCTGAAATGCTGTGTTCCTTTTACGCCAGATGTAACGGGACATTTGCCTTCCAAAAAGTTCAACTTTTGACTCATCAGTCCACAAGGTATTTTCCCACAAGTCTTGGCAATCATTGAGATGTTTCTTAGCAAAATTGAGACGAGCCCTAATGTTCTTTTTGCTTAACAGTGGTTTGCGTCTTGGAAATCTGCCATGCAGGCCGTTTTTGCCCAGTCTCTTTCTTATGGTGGAGTCGTGAACACTGACCTTAATTGAGGCAAGTGAGGCCTGCAGTTCTTTAGACTTTGTCCTGGGGTCTTTTGTGACCTCTCGGATGAGTCGTCTCTGCGCTCTTGGGGTAATTTTGGTCGGCCGGCCACTCCTGGGAAGGTTCACCACTGTTCCATGTTTTTGCCATTTGTGGATAATGGCTCTCACTGTGGTTCGCTGGAGTCCCAAAGCTTTAGAAATGGCTTTATAACCTTTACCAGACTGATAGATCTCAATTACTTCTGTTCTCATTTGTTCCTGAATTTCTTTGGATCTTGGCATGATGTCTAGCTTTTGAGGTGCTTTTGGTCTACTTCTCTGTGTCAGGCAGCTCCTATTTAAGTGATTACTTGATTGAAACAGGTGTGGCAGTAATCAGGCCTGGGGGTGGCTACGGAAATTGAACTCAGGTGTGATACACCACAGTTAGGTTATTTTTTAACAAGGGGGCAATTACTTTTTCACACAGGGCCATGTAGGTTTGGATTTTTTATCTCCCTAAATAATAAAAACCATCATTTAAAAACTGCATTTTGTGTTTACTTGTGTTATATTTGACTAATGGTTAAATGTGTTTGATGATCAGAAACATTTTGTGTGACAAACATGCAAAAGAATAAGAAATCAGGAAGGGGGCAAATAGTTTTTCACACCACTGTACCTTTATTTTTACTTCCTTAACTTGTGGAGGGTGTATCCTGTAGCAAAGCCCTAACTTTTTTCATGAAAGCCCCTTTCAGTCAATAAGCCTTAAAAACAGGTGTAAAGCTAAACTTGCAGCACCGCTATTCAATTACACTTGCCTAACGCCACTCCTAAGGGGAGATACTGTGGGATCTGGGCATCCGTCAAAGCACCAATCACAGGCCCGATTAGAAAGCGGGAAGCTGTGATTTGTCGTCTCCCTCCCATGTAACAATCACAGCCCGTGTTACAACGCACTATGTATGTATGTATATATGAAGAGTATGGATGGATGGATGGATGTATATGTGTGTATATGTATGTGTATATATATATGTTGATATGTGTGTGTGTATATATATATATATATATATATATATATATATGTGTGTATATATGTGGATGTGTATATGTATATACTGTATATATATATATATATATATGTATATATATGTATATATAGATGTGTATATATGTATATGTATATATATGTTTACATAACCTCTTTAACACACTACTTCTCCACTGCGAAGCGCGGGTATTTTGCTAGTATATATATATAGATGTATATAGAGATATAGATATATATAGATATTGATATTTATAGATATAGATATATATATATATTTATATGTATGTATGTCTATATATATATATATATATATATATATATATATGTAAATATGTATATATATGTGTATATATATGTAGATCTATACTAATAAAGGGCAAAGCCCTGACTGACTGACTCACTCACTCACTCATCACTAATTCTCCAACTTCCCGTGTAGGTGGAAGGCTGAAATTTGGCAGGCTCATTCCTTACAGCTTACTTACAAAAGTTAGGCAGGTTTCATTTCGAAATTCTACGCGTAACGGTCATAACTGGAACCTACTTTTGTATACTGTATACGGCCATAGCGGGCAGCTCGGTCGGCGTGTGAGGCGGTTGCGTCTTGCATCATCACGCCTCCCTGCGGCTGCTGCAGAAATCACCACGCCTCCCACATAATTGACTGCCTGCCCATATAAAGCCGTTCTTCGGTGCGGTGTGTGAATTCCTTTCCTTGCTTCGCCAAGGAGGCATTCTTTTCAAAGCTTATCCACAGTTTTATAAACGAACGAGATATAAGGCCGTCCTTTTTTCTTGCTTCGCCAAGGAAACTAAGGCGCTCCGCAGTTTTTTTGTGAAGCGGTCCTTACACATCTTTTTCGCTGTGTTATAAACGAACGCCATATAAGGCACATTTAATCCGCGGCTTCTCTGCTGTTGTTTTCTTCGTTTATATATTTGAATCCCTTTCTTTGCCTGACTGCCTGCCCATATAAGGCGCTCCGCAGTTTATAAGGCACATTTAATCCACGGGTTCTCTGCTGTTTTATTGTTCATTTGTTAAGATTGTTATAGTTATTGTGTAGATATTTTACACTTACTTTACTGTTCACATACCCATTCCCTTTATTCTTCCAACTCTACACCTATTAAAATGTCTATCGAGGTGATCACCATCAATCAAAGAACTATCACTTACCGAGTGGTGTCTATGCCCGGAGATGGCGCCTGCCTTTTCCATCATCTGTGTTACATATTGCACGGACATATCAGGCTCACTTTTGATATCCGCAGGGACATTGTGTCTTATGTATTAAATGACTGGGACAGGTTCAAAGTGTGGACTGATGATGGTACAGGAGATAATTATACTACACAGGAGCACTATAAGACTGAAATGCTTAAGCCCTTCACCTATGGTTCTGCATGTGAGTTGATGGCTGCCGCTGAATTGTTTGGTTGTCGCTTTCAAGTGTACTGAAATGGCCAAATATTTTACACCTTTGGAGAACCATCAATGCCTCTTAAACATCTTAGATTCACAGGTGACGATTTGAGTAGTGGACACTTTAATGTTTATGAATATTTCAACTCTCAAAAGATGGATGCGAAGTTATTGATGAAGCCAGTTGTATACTTATATCGATTGACACATACCGAATGTCACTTCAACACAAATCCAGCTCGAGCCGATTATGACAGCAGCAATCTAAGCTATGAGAACACAATAAAAAGGAGGCGTATCAGACGTCGTGGTAGATTTTCTGATGCAGCTAGACGGAAGCAACTTCGTGCAGCTGCCGCTAAATACTCGCAGAAATATCCACAAGTTAATAAACACGCTGTGGCTAAATACTCAGAAGCACATCCACAAGTTAATAGGGATGCTGTGGCTAAATACTCTCAAGCACATCCACAAGTTAATAGGGACTCTGTGGCTAAATACTCGCAAGCACATCCACAAGTTAATAGGGACGCTGTGGCTAAATAATCGCAAGCACATCCACAACTTAATAGGGACGCTGTGGCTAAATACTCGCAAGCACATCCACAAGTTCATAGGGACGCTGTGGCTAAATACTCGCAAGCACATCCACAAGTTCATAGGGACGCTGTGGCTAAATACTCGCAAGCACATCCACAACTTCATAGGGACGCTATCGCTAAATACTCACAAGCACATCCACAAGTTCATAGGGACGCTGTCGCTAAATACTCGCAAGCGACTCCACAAGTTCATAGGGACGTGGTCGCTAAATACACGGAGGCGAATCCACAAGTTAATAGAGCTTCTGTTTCTAGATACGATCCTAATAATGAAAAGCGGCTCATACGAAAACAACAGGTTTGGCTCAAAAAAGCCAATTATGGATTTGCGTACGACCCAAACATACATTATGAGTCTGACAAAACAGTACACACTGGATCCATGGATGTTCACTGTGACTATTGTCAAGCTCAGAAGTGGAAATGCGAGTCTCCTGGTTTGTGCTGTAACGGTGGTAAAGACTCTCTCACTCCTTTACGTAAGCTTCCTGACCTTCTTGAGGGCCTGTTAAATGGCGAACATCCTCAAAGTGAGTATTTCTTGAACAATATTCGAAAGTTCAACAGCGCATTTCAAATGACGTCATTTGGTGCTAACCAAATCGTTGAGAGAAATTTTATGCCTTCATTTAAAGTTCAGGGACAAGTGTATCACTTGATTGGCAGTCTTTTACCTATGCCGAGTGAGGAACACAAATTTTTGCAAATTAATTTCGTCGGGGACGATGAAAAGGAAGCACAAATCCGCTGCGCTAATTTTTCTGGACTTAACATACCCCTGGTCAAGCAATTACAAAAAATGCTCCATGACTGTAACACTTACATCCAGGACTTCCACTCAACAATGGACAGTATTTCAGATGATGACAGACACTTCAAAGTTGTCATTCACGCAGACAAAAAACCATTACATGCACACAAAGGCAGATTTAATGAACCCACAGTTCATCAAGTTGGTGTTGTCATCGTTGGGCAAACGTTCAACAATAGAGATATTGTCTTGAAAACCAGAGACAATAAACTACAACGCATTAAAGAGACCCACAGATCCTATAATGCACTTCAATATCCTCTCATGTTCTGCTACGGTGAAGACGGCTATTCTGTGTCTATACCTCAAGTTCATGCTACCAGTAAGTTACCTATGAACAAAACCGTCTCTGCAGCAAACTTCTATTCATACCGGCTTATGATCAGACAACATCATGATAATACTATCCTTTTCTTCCGAACTTTATTAAATCCGTTTTTAGTTGATATGTATGCAAAAATTGAATCCGAATGACTAAATTATATCAGACTAAATCAGAAAAAACTACGAGCTGAAAATGACGTTCACTTCAAAGATGCTATTGACAAAAACAACACTGATTTAACACTAGAATTACCAGAGCCCACGAAAAAACTCGTATATCCGGCCCACCTTAAATCGCTTCTTAAATCCATTCACACCTCTCCGCCAGCATCCTTTGTCCTCTAAATGTGCTGATAAAAGACAAGCTGCCAGCAGCCGGCTATTCCATCCCCCCACCGACTTAGAACGTGGGCGAAGTTTTCCCAGCTCACGCCTTGATTGATTATGTGGGAGTGAAGTGGAGTTTTACATTGGAAATAAGAGATCATTATTCTAAAGTAATCTGTGTAAACACATTGTTAAAACAGAAACTTTGTCATATTTTAGTAATAAATGTTACAAAATATAGTAGGCATAAACTATAGAATGTGTAAAGCCCGAGATCCAAAGATCAAATAAACACTTTCACAAAAGCTTCAAGGACAATACAACAGCCTCCGTGGCGTAGCGCGTTAAGATTTGCCTCTTAGAGCACAACAGCTCTGCCGCCTCTCAGACCTGAGTTGGATTCCCCACTAGGGATAAAATGTTGCTTTTTTTTTTTTTCTTTTTAACCTCAAACGGACATAAAATTTATAAATTGGTATGCACTGTCAGTTAATGAGATCGTTATATTTTCATGTGGGATGCTCCTTTTAAAATATTTTTTTAACAATTGAGACTGCAATTAACAGGAACAACTGTCCTTATAACTGTTATTTTTAAGATCCATAACACACAGACAGACGAGCACTGTGTAATAGGGAGACAGACAGGCAGAGATATATAAATAAACAGGGAAGGCACATGTACTGAAAGAAGAAAAAAGATCAACGTGCGTTGTTCCTGTAGCACTGAATGAGCTCACCTGCTCTAACATCACCCCTCCCCCGATCTTACTTAGAGAGTCAGATGGGGGGGAGGGGTGATGTTAAAGCGGGTGAGCTCATTCAGTGCTACAGGAACAACGCACGTTGATCTTTTTTTTTCTTTCAGTACATGTGCCTTCCCTGTTTATTTATAGATCTCTGCCTGTCTGTCTCCCTATTACACAGTGCTCGTCTGTCTGTGTGTTATGGATCTTAAAAATAACAGTTATAAGGACAGTTGTTCCTGTTAATTGCAGTCTCAATTGTTAAAAAAATATTTTAAAAGGAGCATCCCACATGAAAATATAACGATCTCATTAACTGACAGTGCATACCAATTTATAAATTTTATGTCCGTTTGAGGTTAGAAAGAAGAAAAAAAAAAGCAACATTTTATCCCTAGTGGGGAATCGAACTCAGGTCTGAGAGGCGGCAGAGCTGTTGTGCTCTAAGAGGCAAATCTTAACGCGCTACGCCACAGAGGCTGTTGTATTGTCCTTGAAGCTTTTGTGAAAGTGTTTATTTGATCTTTGGAACTCGGGCTTTACACATTCTATAGTTTATGCCTACTACATTTTGTAACATTTATTACTAAAATATGACAAAGTTTCTGTTTTAACAATGTGTTTACACAGATTACTTTAGAATAATGATCTCTTATTTCCAATGTAAAACTCCACTTCACTCCCACATAATCAATCAAGGCGTGAGCTGGGAAAACTTCGCTCACGTTCTAAGTCGGTGGGGGGATGGAATAGCCGGCTGCTGGCAGCTTGTCTTTTATCAGCACATTTAGAGGACAAAGGATGCTGGCGGAGAGGTGTGAATGGATTTAAGAAGCGATTTAAGGTGGGCCGGATATACGAGTTTTTTCGTAGGCTCTGGTAATTCTAGTGCTAATAGAACTTGGTCAAGCTGTGATATTACCATCTTCCTTCACTGGAGGACCTCGCTATATGCACGAGCGTACACAAGACGAAATGACATACGTACGTCATTATGGCCGCCCTGACTTATTCATCACATTTACTTGCAATCCTAAATGGCCTGACATCACTGAAATTCTCCTTCCACGTCAAAAACCTCATGATCGCCACGACCTTATCAGTCGTGTATTTCATCTCAAGATTCGCAAAATGATAGACTTGCTCACGAAGAGTAACATTTTCGGCTGTACAAATTGCTACATGTACACCATAGAGTGGCAAAAGCGAGGTATTCCACATGCACACATTCTATTGTGGCTAAAGGATAGGATTCAACCAGCTCTCATCGATCAAGTCATCCGTGCGGAAATTCCTGATCCACAGACTGACCCTGCCCTACACAAAATAGTAAAATCCACCATGATTCACGGCCCATGTGGACCTCATAATATCAACTCACCGTGCATGATCAACAGAGTATGCACTAAGAAGTACCCGCGTCCGTTCATCTCAGAAACTCAGACCGGAGAAGATGGTTACCCTCAGTACCGCCGGCGCGCACCTGCTGATGGAGGTCATACAATTAACATCAAAGGAGTAGATATCGACAACAGATGGGTGGTCCCTTATAGTCCTGTGCTGTCCCGCTTCTTCAATGCTCACATCAATGTCGAATTTTGCAGTTCAGTAAAATCAATCAAATACATCTGCAAGTATGTTAACAAGGGAAGTGACCAGGCAGTATTTACAGTACAAAATCAAAATGACGAAGTATCTCGATACGAAGTACACAATCCACCACAAACCACCCTTTTAGCGTTCTTTGACCTTTGCAAACACGTTGATTTTGCAAAACAACTTCATTATAATGAAATTCCATCATATTATGTGTGGGCAAACAACATGTTTCGTCGAAGGAAACAGGGCAACCCTGTACCAGGACATTCGGGAGTGAAAAAGGATAATGTACTGGGACGGGTCTACACTGTACACCCAAATAACTCTGAATGCTACCATCTTCGACTGCTGCTCAACAAAATCACAGGTCCCACATCTTTCAAATCTCTCAGAACAGTTGATGGTGTCCTACATCCGACCTATAAGTCAGCCTGCGGGGCACTCGATTTATTACATGACAATATCAGCTGGGCCGAGACTCTACAGGAAGCTGCTCTATCTCGCTCACCTCAAAAGATCCGTGAACTGTTTGCTGTCATGTTGGTGTTCTGCCAAATGGAAAACCCCTTAAACCTATGGGAAAAACATAAACACAGCATAGCAGAAGGTATTAGGAGACAGACTGAAAGAGATCATATACGAACAGAAGTCCACCAGTGGTTAAATTTGATCTATAACAACTGTCTACAGTTGCTTGAAAACTACGTAATTGGTATTGGAGGTCAATCTCTTCATCATTACGGTTTGCCTTCACCTTTAACAGAACTGGCACAACATACATCAAATCCCGAGTACTTGAAAGAGACATCTTACAACACCTTGCAATTGGCCAATATAGTCACAAATAACGAGCGGTTGCTAAATAGTGACCAAAAGTCAGTTTATGAGCAAATCGTGAGCAGCGTTACGTCAGCCACTGGCATGGTGGTTTTCCTTGATGCTCCAGGAGGAACTGGTAAGACATTCCTAATAAACCTTCTCCTTGCAAAAATCCGAGCAAAACGTAACATTGCCATAGCTGTGGCTTCTTCTGGCATTGCTGCAACTCTTCTAGAGGGTGGCAGAACTGCTCATTCAGCTTTCAAGCTGCCTCTGAACCTCAACCATACTGAATCCCCCATGTGTAATATATCAAAGCAAAGCAACATGGCTGAAGTGCTGCGACATTGTCAGCTTATTGTCTGGGATGAATGCACTATGGCACACAGAGCAGGTATTGAGGCTTTAGACAGGACCCTCCAAGACATCTGAAACACCAACAAACTTATGGGAGGCTTGACAGTGTTACTGGTTGGAGACTTCCGCCAAACCCTACCAGTCGTGCCCAGAGGAACACGTGCTGATGAAGTTAAAGCATCTCTGAAATCTTCATACCTATGGCCACAAATCAATGCTTGTTACTTTAAAAATAAACATGAGAGTTCATTTGAAAGGCGACAAAAAAGCCGAGGAGTTCTCTGCTCTTCTGATGAGTATAGGTGATGGCACCTTCATACAAGAAAATCGTAAAATAAATATTCCTACAAATCTCTGTCTCATCGTGAATACCTTACAAAGCCTTCTTCAAAATGTTTACCCCAATCTACGAAATCTCCACCAAAAGGACGTGTCATGGTTAAGAGAGAGAGCTATCCTGACACCAAAAAATGACATGACTTCGACTATAAACCACATTTTACTTCAAGAACTACCTTCAGAACCAAAAACATATCAATCTGTTGATTCAGTTGTAGAAGCAGAAGACGCGGTACATTATCCGATAGAGTTTCTCAACACTCTAAATCCTCCAGGCACTCCTGAGTAGAGGTGGGCGGTATGACCAAAATTCTATATCACGGTATTTTTCTAAATTCTGCCGGTTTCACGGTATTAGACGGTATTTTTTTCCCCATGCAGGAGTGGATGTTAACCACATTTTCCACTGCAATTACTGCAATAGACTGGCTAAGAATAACCTATTAGACTGTTATGAGAATTGTACATTGTACAAAAAGACATTTTAATGTGCACACAAGTATTAATCCAGGTTTGCATGGCCCCATGAAGTGATAGTTTTCAAGGGGGTGGCACTAAAAAGAAGGAATCACATTGCATGACAGATGCAGTCAAAATATAGAACCTTTAATTGAACAAATTTTGCAAAAGCTTAAACTATGATTTTGACAACATATTTTCAACCATCCAAAGAGGCATTTAGACTTGGTAAAATATCCAGACGTGCTTGTCAAAAGTTGGATTGCACTGAACACGTCTTAGAAAAGGAATAAATAGTAAATATTTTTTGTAAACCAACTACACTTTCTGTTAATGTTAACAATCTCTGTCCACTGACACGTTAAAGTGACTTTTTAAACAATTTTACCATCATTAAACTGCATAATATTTAAACTAATAAATAATAACAATAAAATATATAATAGTATTACTGATAGTTGCACCATTACTTCAAGGCTTCAAGCCCAAGTGCATTACAGTACACAGTATTCACCAAATTAAAATAAAATAAAACAAGTGCAATCTTGGTGATGACAATGTCATGACATCTTACCTACTGTACCATCATTTAGGCAAACTGCATTAATATGGACCTTGCTTCAAGCAAAGCTATATACATAAATAATAAAAACTGCAACTTGCATTTATAATGCTGTTTGTGGTATAGCCCTATGGAAGCGCATTAGGGCCACTGTGAAGAAAAAAAAAATATGGACACGGAAGAAAAAAACAAACTATATGTCGAGAATAAATTCGACATGTTGACTATATCAAGATTAAAGTCGACATTTCCATTTTATTCTCAGTTTATTTTATAATTAAAGTAGAATGTTGTAAACTAAACTTCATCCTAAAATCAATGTTTAATTTACTAGATTTTCTCAAACCCCGTCACAAGTTAATGCAGCACATCAAATACTTTGTGTTAATCACCACACGATAAACGTCTTTGTGAAATTAAAACTAGTTATTAACTTAGGCGACGGAGTGTTCAGAACTTTAAAAATATCTTCGTTATACATGTTTAATTATGCCATCCATTCAGAGTTGCGCCCATCTCTGAACGAGTCGATAGCACATCGCAGAATGAATACAAGCAAAACATACACTAGCAAGTACAAAAACAAGTACAACTTGGCTTGCAGTACTATCCAGTAGTATAGAAACAGTATTTACACATCTGACCTTTTAAAACTAAAGTATCTCCAGGCGACGGATGTGACTCCTTTTTTTTTCGGCAAAAGTTCTTCTGTTCATCACATGTTCAACTTTACTTTTAGTTCAGTTTCAGAATGCTCTCTGTCCATTTTCACCGCGCAGAATACCTATGCTGCCGCCCACTATTTGGTGGTGTAGCAGTGAAAAAGAGCCCTAGTGCAACAAATCTGTATTTAGCGGTGTAGCAGTGAAAAAGGTCCCCACTTAAACAGTTTCCCGCTGCGCCACGTTCCGAACGTCGTTTAGGCAATTTAAACCGGTGTTGCGGTATGAGAAAAATCCATATCATAAAAAAAATAAAAAACGGTTTTCGGTATGAACCGGTATACCGCCCAGCACTACTCCTGAGCATAATCTCATTTTGAAGGTTGGGGCACCAATAATGTTACTGAGAAACTTACAGCCACCGAAACTTTGTAACGGCACGAGACTTCAGGTCACATCTCTACAAAACAACCTAATTGAAGCAACTATTTTTACTGGCAGTGCCTCAGGTGACACAGTTTTCATTCCTCACATCCCCGTTATACCATCTAATCTCCCATTTCAATTCAAACGCGTTCAATTTCCAGTAAGGCTCTGCTTCGCAATGACAATTAATAAGTCTCAAGGACAAACACTACAAAAGGTTGGCATTGATTTGAGGCAGGATTGCTTTTCACATGGCCAACTGTATGTTGCATGCTCAGCGCACAGCTTGGTCATATTACAACCGGAGGGACGAACTGACAACATCGTATACAAACAGATCCTTAACAAATAATTTTTTGTATATTTTCCCTCAGTTTAAAAATGTTTACTTTTTTCTTAATAAAAATATTCAGGCAGTATTTCGCCGCTGCGAAGCGCGGGTATTTTGCTAGTATATATATGTACACACATACAGAAACATATATATACATATACATATTTACATATCTACATATATATATATATATATATATACATAGAAGTACTGCTTTAAAATTTTAAATAATTAACTGAGGGAAATTATACCAATAATTATTTGTTAAGGATCTCTTTGTATACCATGTTGTCAGTTCGCCCCTCCGGTTGTAATATGACCAAGTTGTGCGCTGAGCTTACTCTTGAGCATGCAACGTATAGTTGGCCATGTGAAAAGCAAATCAAGAACAGCAAGACCGCGCCAGCTGCGGAGCTCAGCTCGGAGCGAAATGAAGTGAATGAAATGAGGTGAATGGGAGGGGAGATGATCACGTGACTCCAAAACCCGCCTTAACTCTCCATCCCTCCACAAACAGTCTCTCGGATCCCAACTCTCCTTTATACAGTATATATATAGATAAATGTGTGTATGTATGTATGTATGTATGTATGTGTGTTGTAGAAGGGTACAGCCCGGACACAGACAGGCAGACACGTTGCAGTCCATCACCACACGTTTATTTACACTATTATTATACACTGTCCTTACTGTGCACCTCACCAAATCCCCACAGTCCCCCAAAGTCCAGGCTTTCACCAGCCACTTTCTTCTTCCTTTCCACAACACACACAGGGCTCTTCCTGCCGCCTCCTCAGACCTCGTCCACCTCCTCACCCGACTCCAGCCTTGATTGCAGGGCGGCGGCTCCTTAAATAGGCGGCTGATTGAGGGCCGCACCCGGCCACCTGCCACATGACTCCCCCGCTAGCTGAGACCTCCTGGGACCAGCGAACCATTCCGGGAGGACGGGAACCCCTCGGCGGCAAGCCAACATATTGTAGCCTAGGGCCCGATCCTGCAAATCCAAAAGAAAAACAAGGGCGGAGGCGTTGCCCTGACGCAGCCCCTCGGCTCGTCCTCAGCTGGGCCAACGCTCTCGGCCCCGATCGGCGCCCCGATGCTCCCTTTCTCGGCTTCCCAGCCCGAGCAGTCCGTGCTCCCCGCCACGGAATCACCAGTGGGATTACTCTCCGTTTCGACCTCTCCAGCTGCGGGATTCTCCTCTGCCTCCGCAGAGGACGGCCCTTTGCGGGACACGCGCACCCAGCAGCATGTCCTCGCTTATCGGAGGAACTGGCTTCCCCAAGCCGCTTCCTCCGTTTACTTTGTGACGCCACAGCGGTTCGGATCTGCCCATTGTAAGAGGGCAGACCCAGCCTCGCTGGCGTCCGGAGCTTAACGGGGTCAGTCTCCCTTACCTTCCCCGCTGTGCCTCTCCGTCCAGGAGTTCCTGCAGTGCGCAGATCCTCTTCTGCCTGCGGCTCTCGATCCGACACCACTGCCATCCCTCCCGAGTCCAGCATCTCCGCCCGGAGGGCACATCGCTCGGCCGGCGGCGACAGCACAAGGCGCAGTTGTTTTTTCAGCTCCTGCAATATCGCCGCCAAGGAGAGAGAAGCAGACGGCGGTGGGCTTACCTCGCGAGTAGTTCCACTCACCGACTGCTCTCTGTGGACACTTCCTTGCTGCCCACTCGGGTTTCTTCTCGGCACGAGACGGACATTCCCTGCTCCCGCCTCTGACCAATCGTTGGCGGGAGGACAGGACACGCTGCCCAATCCCGTGCCTGCTACGAGGAGGGACCTTCGGTCTGCGGCCTCCTCACCCTCATTCCACACTCGAGGGCGAGGTTCTGGGCAGCTCCGCGGCTGCTGCGGCTGCAGCATCTCCTTCCAGGCAGCTCTCCTAGCTGCCACCGCGCTCCCAAGCTGCCCCTGAAATACAAAGTCTGAAAGCAGACCGCTCATGGTCTGCGACTCCACATTTCTCTGCGGGGTTCGGTGCACGCCGCCCCTGCGACACGTGGGTGAGCTCGCCTGCTGTGCCGGGCCTTCCACAGACAATATTTTGAATGCAGGTCCGCACCTTGTGCCAGGTGCAGCCTCCTGCCGACTACGCCACTGTAGAAGGGTACAGCCCGGACACAGACAGGCAGACACGTTGCAGTCCATCACCACACGTTTATTTACACTATTATTATACACTGTCCTTACTGTGCACCTCACCAAATCCCCACAGTCCCCCAAAGTCCAGGCTTTCACCAGCCACTTTCTTCTTCCTTTCCACAACACACACAGGGCTCTTCCTGCCGCCTCCTCAGACCTCGTCCACCTCCTCACCCGACTCCAGCCTTGATTGCAGGGCGGCGGCTCCTTAAATAGGCGGCTGATTGAGGGCCGCACCCGGCCACCTGCCACAGTGTATATATATATATATATATGTATGTGTATGTATGTATGTGTATATGTTTATATGTATGTGTGTATATGTATGTATATATATATATATATGTATATATATATGTGGATGTGTATATGTATATATATATGTATATATATATGTATATGTAGATGTGTATATGTAGATATGTATATATATATTTATATATGTTTATGTATATATATATATGTTTACATAACCTCTTTAACACACTACTTCTCCGCTGCGAAGCGCGGGTATTTTGCTAGTACAGTGATCCCTCGCTATATCGCGCTTCGCCTTTCGCGGCTTCACTCCATCGCGGATTTTATATGTAAGCATATTTAAATATATATCGCGGATTTTTCGCTGCTTCGCGGGTTTCTGCGGACAATGGGTCTTTTAATTTCTGGTACATGCTTCCTCAGTTGGTTTGCCCAGTTGATTTCATACAAGGGACGCTATTGGCAGATGGCTGAGAAGCTACCCAACTTACTTTCTCTCTCTCTCTCTCTCTCTCTCTCTTGCGCTGACATAGGGGGGTGTGAGCAGGGGGGCTGTTCGCACACCTAGACGATAGGGACGTTTCTACCTTCTGTGTGCAGCTGCTTCCTGAAGGACATGCTGCACGGTGCTTCGCATACTTAAAAGCTCAAAGGGCACGTATTGATTTTTGACATTGTTTTACTCTGGCTCTCTCTCTCTCTCTCTATTTCTCTGCTCCTGACGGAGGGGGTGTGAGCTGCCGCCTTCAACAGCTTTGTGCCGCGGTGCTTCACATACTTAAAAGCAAACAGCCCTATTGATTTGTTTGCTTTACTCTCTGTCTTTCTGACAGACTCTGCTCCTGACGGGCACTCCTTTGAAGAGGAAAATATGTTTGCATTCTTTTAATTGTGAGACGGAACTGTCATCTCTGTCTTGTCATGGACAGAGAAAAAGAGACAAATGTTTGTTTGCAGTGTTTGAATAACATTCCAGTGTCTCTACAACCTCCTGTGTTTCTGCGCAAATCTGTGACCCAAGCATGACAAAATAAAAAAAGCCATATAAACATATGGTTTCTACTTCGCGGATTTTTTTATTTCGCGGGTGGCTCTGGAACGCAACCCCCGCGATGGAGGAGGGATTACTGTGTGTATATATATATATATATATATATATATATATATATATATATATATAGTGATGTGTGAGTCCCTGTCTTGTACTCCAAAACATGAGGCTGAGTGTCAGTAGTTTAGCAAAACCAGCTTTTTTCAGCTTGACATAGGAACAGCACTGTTATTTATTGTAGCAGGACATACCACCCTCCTATACACAGACACAGCAATCAGGCACAGTCGTGGCCAAGTAATATTGTTCCCTGTATTTATAATGCTCCTTGCATCACCCATCAACGACAAGCACTTATAGTGTGGATGCAGCTGGCTTGGATTTGCTTTTGCTGCGAGCCGCTACAGAGCTGGGAGCCTGCGGTTGCCCCAGCAACTGGTAGGTTGTCTTCCACAGACACGACAATTGCAGTTCGCAACACTCTTCGGCGTATCGTCCTGTTGGGGGAGTCCCAAAAGAGTTTAGAAATCTTACAACATATATATATATAGTGACACGTGAGTCATTGTCTTGCACCCCAATAAGGAAGCTGAGTCTCCCCTCATAGTTTTTCCACGGTGCTATGCTGTGGCGCTGCAAACCTGCAGTTGCCTTGGCGATGGACAAGCAGCCCTCCACAGACGTAGCAATCATGTTTTGGCGTGTTGTGCCATTTGGAGGGAAGGGTCCCAAAAGAGTTCAGAAACCTCACATCGCCCCCTTCCCGCTCTGTTAGCTTTGTCCACCCTGGTGTGGGCAAAGCAACCCTCCAAGCCGGGCTCGGCCAGGTGGGAGAGAATGTCGGCATTAGTGTGTGCAGTTCTGGGATGGTGGCGAACATCAAAAGCAAAAGCCTGGAAACTAATAGACCACTGAGTGAGCCGGGCCTTCGTATCCTTCTGTTTGTACAGCCACTGAAGTGGGGCGTGGTCAGTCACCAGGGTAAACCGCCATCCCCAGAGGTAGTAACCTCTTTTTTTCTCTTTCTGCCCTTTGTCAAGTCAGTGAAGAGGGCGCCTGATGTGCAGAATTGGGAATGAACAGCCTGTAGTATCCCGTGAGCCGTGAGCCAGAGGAAGGCACGAACCTGCCTCTGTGTTTTGGGACGGGGATGCGGAAACACCTCCTGCACCTTGTTCATTTGAGGCTTGAGCAAACCCCCTTCCCCATGGAATATCCTAGATAATGGGTTTCTGACATACCCAGTTTGCACTTCTTAGGGTTAACAGTCAGCCCTGTTAGCCACAAACTGTCAAGCACTGCATGAAGGCAGACAAGATGGGATTCCCATTCATTACTGAAAATGACAACGTCGTTTTATTATCGTGATATTCCCCTCTACTTACCCTTTTACCTAGGGGTAAGTGTACTCATCAGATTTGTTACCGGGTTGATCTACTGTTGCACCTTAAGAGTAACACATGCACACATAGCTATACGCATACACACAGAAACTCAACAGTGCCCTATGAATGACAAACACACAGCTGGTTAATCACTAGCACTTTAAACCACAGAAGCGCCTTATGAATAACACAACTTGTCACTCTCCTAGGACTTCATGAGACTTACACACAGACTGTAAACACAACAGTGCCCCATGAATGACAAACACACAGCTGGTTAACCTCTGGCACTTTAAACTAAACAACTGCCTTAGAAATAACACAGCTGGTCACTCTCTCAGCACTTCAAGAGACTTATTATCGGCACAAACAACATACAATGTTTTAAAAATCTCAGACCTACATATTACTTTTGGTCTACAAGAATACAGTTAAACAGACAAAGGCTCAGCATCCTTCACTATAGGCCATTTATCAGCCAAGAATGCCTTACTTTACGTACTTTTCCCTACTTTTGGGTGTAACTTTCATCCTCAGCCCTTAATAAACCTCGCAGCACAGAGGTAATGGCAAATCTCTGGCTGCACCAGGTGCTCAAAGAAATCTGCCTTATTACTTCAATCAATCTAGACATTAAGACAAAGCATAGAAAGTTAAAAGCAGCATGGTATTTATTACAGGAATAATAATACCGGTAGAACAAAGAGTAATAGAAAATAGGACTGATAGTAAAGTCTGTATGTATATATATATATATATATATATATATATATATATATATATATATATATATATATATATATATAGTCTTTAGAAAAAGCCTATATAGATGACAAGGATGAATGTCGCAGACGGCTTGTGATCTAGCACTTGTAGCTGTTCATGAGATGCTTTTCTGGTGATCAGCTCTTCAGATGAGGCATATTTATTGTAAAATTTTACCAGGGGGTTTTGCAAGATGTGATTGTTAGATATTCTGATTGGCTGGCTGTCAATATGATGAAATAATTCACTGTCCGTTGTAACAGATAAGCCCTTTGTCCACCTCTTGAACCCTCAGGTACCACTCTGATGACCAGGTGAAAATATAAATATTCTTTATTTTACTATTATGTGCACAAAGCACTCTCCACACCACACTACTCATATAAATCACCAATACTTCTCTCAATACTACAATCCTCCTCGCCCAGACACTTCGCCCTCCTACCTCCCAGCTCAGCTCAGTGTCTGGGCTTTCCCATAGTCCTTTTATATCCCCTGACCCGGAAATGGTTCCTGGCAAAACCCACAAGTCCGTTTCCTTCCGGGTCAGGGTAAACAGTCCTCTTCTTCACCCCGGGAGTACGTCGTTTCTTCCGGTCACGTGACTGTGACGCACTCCCGGGTTATAGGGCAGTAAGAGCCCACTAACCCCCTACAGCGACTCCCGGTGGTCCCCAAGGTATCCAGCAGGGCTGTGTATAGAAACTACAAAGTCCATGAGGCCCTGCTGGAACTCGGGGCACCATCATGCGGTCCGGAGGGCTCCTCCTAGCGGCCTGGGGGGTGGCGACCGGAGTCTGTAGCCGGTTGTCCATCACACCGTTTTCCCAAACAGTAACATTTTTTTTGTTGTTGCCTGAGGTGTCTTCCTTTCCCAGGCTGTAAAATAATTTAGCTACTTTTGTCCCAGATGCCCAGGTTATAAACTAATCAAATGCATTAGGCACCAGCATGTCTTTCACTCTTTATTGGAACATCTGTTTTAAAAGTGAGGTACAACTAGGAAGAGGATATGCTTTGATGTGTCCTGAATGTTGTTCATCTGTTGTTTTGTCTTGAACAAAATGTAATGGAAATATAAACCAAAATGTGCAGATTTTCTACCCCACAACAGTGGTCAGGACACAGGATCTGGTTCATTATCCACTGAAAGGTCACCGGTGCACCATGGAGACCAAAAGGAAGTGCCGTAAATTCAAACAGCCCATCCGGAGTGGTGAACGAGGTGTTCTCTCTATGCCCGCTTGGCACCACCAAACTGCTTGGTATGCCTGTCACCCATGCAGTCAGAAATCACCTGATACAGAAATACATCCCTTGAGTAAAATATGTGCTGTTTTAATGTTTGGGTCCTCTCACTCCAGATAGTAAGAGTCATTTATGATATGGACTTGTCTGAATGCCAAATCCAAGTTGCTATTGGCTCGCTGCAGACAAGGAAACTCCGTCTGAATCGCAGTCTCTGCTTCCAATGTGTCTGAAGCAGCACTGTGCTCACCTCCTCCTGCTGTTATTTCATCTGTGTCTGTATTGGTTGTCCGGTCTGGGGAGGTTGTTGGGGCTAGTGACAATATGGCCAAGTCTGCGAGCTGTCCCGGTTCCTCAATTGAGGATTTGTCCCCTACCTCACTGGACAACTCTGATTCAGTTTCGGGGAGGAGGTGTCCTGCAGGTGGCCAAGAAACATGGGAAGAGGGCATTCCTTTCCTACACACACACACGCACACGCACACTAACAACCTCCCCTGACTGGACAACCAATACAGACCCAGACGAAATAGCAGCAAGAGGTGAGCACAATGCTGCATCTTTTCTAATTTATATATATAAGAATAAGAATACAAGAACTGTACATACATACATACACACACACACTATATATATATATATATATATATATATATATATATATATATATATATATATATACACACAGTAATCCCTCCTCCATCGCAGGGGTTGCGTTCCAGAGCCACCCGCAAAATAAGAAAATCCGCGAAGTAGAAACCATATGTTTATATGGTTATTTTTATATTGTCATGCTTGGGTCACAGATTTGCGGCAGAAACACAGGAGGTTGTAGAGAGACATGAACTTTATTCAAACACTGCAAACAAACATTTGTCTCTTTTTCAAAAGTTTAAACTGTGCTCCATGACAAGACAGATGACAGTTCCGTCTCACAATTAAAAGAATGCAAACATATCTTCCTCTTCAAAGGAGTGCTTGTCAGGAGCAGTGACTGTCACAGAGATAGAGAGAAAAGCAAACAGATCAATAGGGCTGTTTTTCTTTTAAGTATGTGAAGCACCGCGGCACAAAGCTGTTGAAGGCGGCAGCTCACACCCCCTCCGTCAGGAGCAGACAAAGTGAGACAGAGTTTGTTTTTCAATCAAAAATCAATACGTGCCCTTCAAGCTTTTAAGTATGCGAAACTCCGTGCAGCATATCGTTTCAGGAAGCAGCTGCACAAAAGATAGCAACGTGAAGATAATCTTTCAGCATTTTTAGACGAGCGTCCGTATCGTCTAGGTGTGCAAACAGCCCCCCTGCTCAATCCCCCTACGTCAGGATCAGAGAAAGTCAGCACAAGAGAGACAGAGAAATGTAAGCTGGGTAGCTTCTCAGCCATCTGCCAATAGCGTCCCTTGTATGAAATCAACTGGGCAAACCAACTGAGGAAGCATGTACCAGAAATTAAAAGACCCATTGTCCGCAGAAACCCGCGAAGCAGCGAAAAATCTGCGATATATATTTAAATATGCTTACATATAAAATCCGCGATGGAGTGAAGCCGCGAAAGGCGAAGCGCGATATAGCGAGGGATTACTGTATATATATACATATATATATACATATATATATATATATATATATATATATATATATATATATATATATATATATATATATATATATATATATATATAGAGCATTCGTAGTCTGAATCACAATCTGATTGTATGGGTGGTTACCTACCAGGTAACACTTGTGGTTGGTCAGCAAGTCGGCTAACATCCGCCACGGTGCCCTCTTTCAGTTCCGAGAAGCAGATCATAGAATGGTTGAAGTAGTTTACTGTCAAATAATTTAAAGAGTATGCAACACGTGTTTCGCCCTAATTCTGGGCTCATCGGGCGTACACAGTCACTGCACCCCCACTGCGAACCCTTTAACATTGCGCCACGGCATGTGGTTCGTTCATTTGACAGCATGTAGATTGGGGTAATTACATTCATGGCATTCGTAGTCTGAATCACAGTTTGATTGTGTGATATATATACAGTTATATATAAAAGAAAAGATGCTAACACTGGCTGTTGACATTCTAGATCTTTTTGAGGACGATAATGGCACTTGTATGGGTTTAGTAGTCAAGATCTAAGCATAGTCATGCAAAAATACAAATATATAGACACTATGGAAACCCTTTGAGTAGGTATGGGCACATACCAAGATAGGAATAAATGCTGGTCTACATACTGTTTTTGTTTATAATATTGTAAGCCTACTTCCTATAAATATACAGTAATCCCTCGCTACTTCGCGGTTCACTTTTCGCGGATTCACGACTTCGCGGGTTTTTAAATACAAGTGATTGCCCGCCTATCGCGGAAGTTATGTTCCAGACCCATCAGCAACAGGAGAAAATCCGCGATATAGAAAGACCATATAAATAAACATTTTTATAGTTTAAGCCTTAAAATACCCATCCCACATGCTTTAAACACATGTAAACACACTTTGTTAACACATATGATATGTGGATGTCGGGCTAAGGATATGAGTAACATCTCACTATTATAAAACATTTTAACTTCACGCAAGACAAGACAGTGAGACAGGAAAATTGGTGATGTACAGGCTTAAAATTATTGACACGCAGAGCGACAAGCAGCACAAAGTCCACTTCTCCTTAGCGTTCATTCAGCTCCCCACCCCCTTGACAATGCGAAGTGGCAGGAGCTACTGCGCTTCAGGGGAGGGGGGGTTTGAGCGAAGGTGCGTTCAGCTCTCACACACCCACACACACTCCTCCTTCCGAACGCGCAGAGCGACAAGCAGGCATTTTGGCAGAAGCAGCACAAAGTCCATTTCTGCTCAGAGTGAGTTCAGCTGCCCCCCTTCACAAAGCGAGTGCAGACACATTGACGTCTGATCGCTGCGTGCAATGTGCAGTGTTGGTCTGAGGTGTTTAAGAATGTAGAAAGTGTTTAAGAGCATAGGAAGTGTTTATAAGAGTGTGGGAAAGGTTAACAAGAGAGTGAGAAAGGTTTATAAGAGTGTGGGAAGGGTTTATAAAGCCTTAAAATATGTATAAATAATAAAATAAATATAGGTCGCTACTTCGCAGATTTTCACCTATCGCGGGGGGCTCTGGAACGTAACCCCCGCGATAGGTGAGGGATTACTGTAATGTGAATATTTGTCATTCATTCCACCAATATCCTTGTTAAACTAATGGCATGTTTGATTCTCTGCAATCTCTTTTTGTTTTAATATTAGAAAGATTTAGACGAGAGCAGGGCATTAAGCCTAATGAAGCTGACCAGTCCTGTCCAAGTAATTCTTCCAAAATAACTTCGAGATGAGTTCTGAAGGTCCATATATATAAGGCTTATTTAAAAATTGCACTCACAATATGACACAATATTCAAATGCTTGCTGTAACATTTCATAACATATACATTCTTGACTCTTAAATGATACTGAGCTTCAGAGTACATCAGATAGTCAAAAGGTCAGAGAGTCTGGCAAGAGAAATGTTAATGCAAACTGGTAATATGGTAGAAAATCTGCCTTCTTTCATTTTGTGCTAATTCTTTAAGTTTATGTGATCATTATCCAGAGAGAAATGTTAGTTGGTGCTTCTGTATGTGTGAGTTTTTGTTTTATTCCTTTGTTTTTATAAATTAACTGTAATATTTTCTTCCTAATTATCACTGTCACTTGTCACATTAAGGATGCATGGTAAAAGGAATTAATTACAGGAAGACCTCATGTGTCTTTCAAAGCTAAATTAATTTCTTACAAAGGAGCTCAAACAATGAAGAGGGCATAATTCTATCAACAGGTTCATCTCCACAAGGCTACTCTTTCTACATGATTTGTAGTTAGTTTTATTGTCCCCTGAACAACAGCTAGTATTTCATTTTTAATCAGTCCTTTCTAATGTGTTTGATTTAATTATGCTCATTTGCATATTAGGCCAGAATGCAGTATTCAAGTAGACTGTTTTCCCCAAATACTCAGAACATATTCTGTTACGCTTTAGTTTAGTAGCTTTTTTTTATCCTTTCACCATTACTGCAACTGTAAAATAGATAATAGAGAATCATTCCATTTTTTGCTTCTGCCTTTCAGAACCACACAGCAGTAATCAAAAGAGAACTTGCCAGAATCCAGTATAAACACAATTTACTGCAAGGAACTCTGTTGTTCTGTTGTTTCTCAGCACAATATATATTTATATATATATATATATATATATATATATATATATATATATATATATATAGCAAAATACCCGCGCTTCGCAGCGGAGAAGTAGTGTGTTAAAGAGGTTATGTAAACATATATCTACATATACACATATCTACATATACATATATATACTTAAGCAAATTTACACATCTACATATATATATACATATATACATATGTACATATATATACATATAAATATATACATATCTAAATATATATACACATATATATATACATATGCACATATATAAATATAGACATACATATATACATACATACATACATTGACATATATATATATATATCAAAATACCCGCGCTTCGCAGCGGAGAAGTAGTGTGTTAAAGAGGTTATGGAAACATATATATACATATACATATATACACATATCTACATATACATATATACACATATCTACATATACATATATACACATATCTACATATACATATATATATATATATATATATATATATATATATATATATATATATATATATATCTACATATACATATATATATATATATATATATATATATATATATATATATATATATATATATATACACATCCAAATATATACACATATATATATATATACACATATCAACATATATATACACATACATATACACACATACATAAACACACACATATACATCCATCCATCCATCCATACTCTTCATATATACATACATACATAGTGCGTTGTAACACGGGCTGTGATTGTTACATGGGAGGGAGACGACAAATCACAGCTTCCCGCTTTCTAATCGGGCCTGTGATTGGTGCTTTGACGGATGCCCAGATCCCACAGTATCTCCCCTTAGGAGTGGCGTTAGGCAAGTGTAATTGAATAGCGGTGCTGCAAGTTTAGCTTTACACCTGTTTTTAAGGCTTATTGACTGAAAGGGGCTTTCATGAAAAAACTTAGGGCATTGCTACAGGATACAACCTCCACAAGTTAAGGAAGTAAAAATAAAGGTATATATTTCTGTTTTATTTAAACCTTTTAAGTTTGTATGCGGGCGGCATGGTGGCGCAGTGAAAGGTGCCAGTTAGGAGACCCGGGTTCGCTTCCCTGCGTGGAGTTTGAATGTTCTCCCCGTGTCTGTCTGGGTTTCCTCCGGGTACTCCGGTTTCCTCCCACAGTCCAAAGACATGTAGGTTAGGTGCATTGGCGATTCAAAATTGTCCGTGGTGTGTGGGTGTGTGCACCCTGCGGTGGGCTGGCACCTTGCCCGGGGTTTGTTTCCTGCCTTGTGTCCTGTGTTGGCAGGGATTGGCTCCTGTATTTAGGATATAGCGGGTTGGATAATAGATGGATGGACATTTGTATGCATAGCCCTTTTTGCCTGTTTTCGTTTTTTTTCTTTCTTCAGTAATATTTCAGCAAACCCGGAGCTTGTCAGTTCAAATCCTGGTACTGACACCACTGTGTGACCATGAGGAAGTCACTTCACCTGCCTGTGCTGCAAAAAACAAAAAAAATGTAACAAATTGTACCTCAGATGTTGCAAGTTGCTGGAATAAAGGCATAAGTAAAATAGATAAATATGTATTACAGTAATCCCTCCTCCATCGCGGGGGTTGCGTTCCAGAGCCACCCGCGAAATAAGAAAATCCGCGAAGTAGAAACCATATGTTTATATGGTTATTTTTATATTGTCATGCTTGGGTCACAGATTTGCGCAGAAACACAGGAGGTTGTAGAGAGACAGGAACGTTATTCAAACACTGCAAACAAACATTTGTCTCTTTTTCAAAAGTTTAAACTCTGCTCCATGACAAGACAGAGATGACAGTTCTGTCTCACAATTAAAAGAATGCAAACATATCTTCCTCTTCAAAGGAGTGCGTGTCAGGAGCACAGGCTGTCAGAAACAGAGAGCAAAGCAAACAAATCAATAGGGCTGTTTGGCTTAAGTATGCGAAGCACCGCGGCACAAAGCTGTTGAAGGCGGCAGCTCAGAGAGAGAGAGAGAGAGACAGATAAAAATAAAGAGTGAAAAATCAATACGTGCCCTTTGAGGTTTTAAGTATGTGAAGCACCGTGCAGCATGTCGCTTCACTAAGCAGCTGCACACAGAAGGTAGCAACGTGAAGATAATCTTTCAGCATTTTTAGACGAGCGTCCGTATCGTCTAGGTGTGCGAACAGCCCCCCTGCTCACACCCCCTACATCAGGATCAGAGAAAGTCAGCGCAAGAGACACAGAGAAAAGTAAGTTGGGTAGCTTCTCAGCCATCTACCAATAGCGTCCCTTGTATGAAATCAACTGGGCAAACCAACTGAGGAAGCATGTACCAGAAATTAAAAGACCCATTGTCCTCAGAAATCCGCGAACCAGCAAAAAATCCGTGATATATATTTAAATATGCTTACATATAAAATCCGCGATAGAGTGAAGCCGCGAAAGGCGAAGCGCGATATAGCGAGGGATCACTGTATACACATAGGAACTATTCATTTATTTTCAGTTAAGTCATCTGCAGCAAACCTTTATAAATGAGGGTTTCTCCTTTTTAGATAGTGCAAACTGTTTCTTCTTCATTGAGGTTTTCTCTTGGACAGCTTTTTTCATTTCATTGAAAATTAAAGCAGCAGCTGCCAAAATATGTAGCTTTCTTATTCATTTTTCAACATTGTGTAAAATAACTTTATAAAGTAACATAAAAGGTTTAAATACTGGTTATCCTTTTACACTAAAATATTACTAAAGAGATACAAAAAAGTAAAATGCATATGTTCTTTTTCTTTAAGGAGATTAAATATTACTGAAGAAAGAAAAAAAAAAACTAAAACAGCCAAATGGGGCTATGCATAGGAACTTAAAAGGTTTAAATAAAACAGAAATATACACCTTTATTTTTACTTCCTTAACTTGTGGAGGGTGTATCCTGTAGCAAAGCCCTAACTTTTTTCGTGAAAGCCCGTTTCAGTCAATAAGTCTTAAAAACAGGTGTAAAGATATTGACAATAAGCTACGCAAACCCACCAAGACATGGAATCGTTTAAATCAAGTATCATTACATCTTCCTTTCTTAAAGAGAAGTAAGGCAGTACTTATAAGCTTACATATATATATATATATATATATATAGACATACGTACATCTATATATATCTATATCTATATTAAGGATCAGTTTTTTTGTGAAGCAGCCTTAATATAGCTTTTCCGCTGTTTTATAAACTAACGCCAAGGTAGGAGCCTTTTTATTAAATGCAAGGTTTCTTCGCTTTTTTTTTTCTTTCTTTTTTTACGATTTTTAGTTCTGTTTGTATACCACGTTGTCAGTTCAGCACTCCGGTTGTAATATGACCAAGCCGTGCAAGCACACTCTTGAGAATGCAACGTATAGTTGTACAGGAGAAAAGCAATCTTGCCTGAATCTTGCCTGAAATCAATGGCAACCTTTTGTAGGTCTATGAACTTAATTTAAACTTTAGGTTTACACGGTGCTTTCTTTCCGAAGTACCTGCACTCATGAATATGTCTGTATGAGTCAGTCGCTGAAATCCCTGCGCTTCGCACCGGCAAAGTACTGCTTTTAAATTTTTATTAAGAAGAAAAGAAAACCTTTTTAAATTAAGTCTTAAAAAGAGCTGTAATGATATTGACAATAAGCTACGCAAACCCACCAAGACATGCAATCGTTTAATCAAGGCGCAAGTCGAAAAACACCATCCCATAATATTAGTTAACAATTAACACATTTCTATATGTATTGCAAGCATACAATACAACTGATAATATGTTGCGCTTATTTATCTGGTGTACCGACATTTTTGCTTGTTTAACGGCTGAAATCCAACATGGTTTGTGCCCTTCAGAATGAAAACAGTTTGCATTTATCT
Organism: Erpetoichthys calabaricus; assembly: GCF_900747795.2. NCBI lineage: Eukaryota > Metazoa > Chordata > Cladistia > Polypteriformes > Polypteridae > Erpetoichthys > Erpetoichthys calabaricus. Next base: position 40,121,396 of record NC_041407.2, read on the forward strand.
TTTTAATAAAAGGCGAGCTTTTAAGCCTGAGAAATCACCCCGTAAATCCACACGTTTAATTGCACATGTTAATATGTATGCTTACACAGTATTAAAAGACACTCAACAACGTCATTTACCTTTGTTCCCGCGTTTGATAAAAAGCGAGCTTTTAAGCCTGAGAAATCACCCCGTAAATGCACACGTTTAATTGCACGTGTTAATATGTATGCTTACACAGTATTTAAAGACACTCAAAAATTAACGTCAGTATTAAAAGACATTCAATAACGTCATTTACCTTTGTTCCCGCGTTTGATAAAAGGCGAGCTTTTAAGCCTGAGAAATCACCCCGTAAATGCACACGTTTAACAGCACGTGTTAATATGTATGCTTACACAGTATTAAAAGACACTCAAAAATTAACGTCATTTACCTTCGTTCCCGCGTTTGACTCGTGCTGTAAATCTCTTCCTTGTTTTTAGTTCACGTGATTACGTAGGAGGCGTGATGACGCGATACGTGACTCTGCCTCCTCCATTAGAGCACAGTAATCCCTCGCTATATCGCGCTTCGCCTTTCGCGGCTTCACTCCATCGCGGATTTTATATGTAAGCATATTTAAATATATATCGCGGATTTTTCGCTGCTTCGCGGGTTTCTGCGGACAATGGGTCTTTTAATTTCTGGTACATGCTTCCTCAGTTGGTTTGCCCAGTTGATTTCATACAAGGGACGCTATTGGCAGATGGCTGAGAAGCTACCCAACTTACTTTCTCTCTCTCTCTCTCTCTCTCTCTTGCGCTGACGTAGGGGGTTGTGAGCAGGGGGGCTGTTCGCACACCTAGACGATACGGACACTCGTCTAAAAATGCTGAAAGATTATCTTCACGTTGCTATCTTTTGTGCAGCTGCAGCTGCTTCCTGAAACGACATGCTGAACGGTGCTTTGCATACTTAAAAGCACAAAGGGCACGTATTGATTTTTTTATCTGTCTCTCTCTCTCTCTGCTCCTGACGGAGGGGGTGTGAGCTGCTGCCTTCAACAGCTTTGTGCCGTGGTGCTTCGCATACTTAAAAGCCAAACAGCCCTATTGATTTGTTTGCTCCTTTGAAGAGGAAGATATGTTTGCATTCTTTTAATTGTGAGACGGAACTGTCATCTCTGTCTTGTCATGGAGCACAGTTTAAACTTTTGAAAAAGAGACAAATGTTTGTTTGCAGTGTTTGAATAACATTCCTGTCTCTCTACAACCTCCTGTGTTTCTGCGCAAATCTGTGACCCAAGCATAACAATATAAAAATAACCATATAAACATATGGTTTCTACTTCGCGGATTTTCTTATTTCGCGGGTGGCTCTGGAACGCAACCCCCGCGATGGAGGAGGGATTACTGTATATGGACAAAAAACAGGTTCCAGTTATGACCATTATGCGTAGAATTTCGAAATGAAACCTGCCTAACTTTTGTAAGTAAGCTGTAAGGAATGGGCCTGCCAAATTTCAGCCTTCTACCTACACGGGAAGTTGGAGAATTAGTGATGAGTGAGTGAGTGAGTCAGTCAGTCAGTGAGTCAGTGAGGGCTTTGCCTTTTATTAATTAGTATAGATAGTATAGATCTATATCTATCTATCTATCTATCTATATATATCTATAATCTATACATATATATATATATCTATATATATATATATATATATATATATATATATATATATATATATATATATATATATCTATATATATCTATATCTATATCTATATCTAAATCCCCGCGAAGTACTGCTTTTAAATTTTTATTAAGAAGAAAAGAAAACCTTTTTAAATTGAGGGAAAATATACCAATAACAATTTGTTAAGGATCTGGTTTTTTGTGAAGCTGACTTCACAAAGCCTCTCCGCTGTTTTATAAACGAACGCCATATAAGGTCTTCCTTTTTCATTGCTTCGCCAACGGAAGCAGCCTTTTTATTTAATCCACGGGTTGTCCGCTGTTTTTTTTGTTCGTTTATTACGATTGTTATAGTTCTGTTTGTATACCACGTTGTCAGTTCAGCACTCCGGTTGTAATATGACCAAGCCGTGCAAGCACACTCTTGAGAGTGCAACGTATAGTTGTACAGTAGAAAAGCAATCTTGCCTCAAATCAATGGCAACCTTTTGTAGGTCTATGAACTTAATTTAAACTTTAGGTTTACACGGTGCTTTCTTTCCGAAGTACCTGCACTCATGAATATGTCTGTATGCGTCAGTCGCTCAAATCCCCGCGCTTCGCACCAGCGAAGTACTGCTTTTAAATTTTTATTAAGAAGAAAAGAAAACCTTTTTAAATTGAGGGAAAATATACCAATAACAATTTGTTAAGGATCTGTTTCTTTGTGAAGCTGCCTTCACACAAGTGATCACTTTGAGCTGACTTGCTGGCTAACCATAAGCGTTACCTGGTAGATAACCACCCATACAATCAGATTGTGAATCAGACTACGAATGCCGTGAATGTAATTACCCCAATCTACATGCTGTCAAATGAACGAACCACACGCCGTGGCGCAATTTTAGGGACTTCGCCTCAAGCGCTGACGTCCGAGGTTCGATTCCCGTAAGGGAGTGAAGTGAGTGGGTGGTTACCTACCAGGTAACACTTATGGTTGGCCAGCAAGTCAGGTAACATCAGCCACGGTGCCTTCAGTTGTGAGAAGCAGATCATAGAATGGTTGAAAATAGTTTACTGTCAAATAATGCAAAGAGTACGTGACACATGTTTCCCCCTTATTCTTGGCTCATCAGGCGTACACACTCACTGCACTCGCTTACGGTAATCGAACCTCAGACGTCAGCGCTAGAGGGGCTTCGCAGCGGTGAAGTATTGCTTTTAAATTTTAATTAAGAAGAAAAGAAAACCTTTTTAAATTGAGGGAAAATATACCAATAACAATTTGTTAAGGATCTGTTTTTTTGTGAAGCTTCCTTTACACAGCCTGTCCGCTGTTTTATAAACGAACGCCATATAAGGCCGTCCTTTCTCCTTCACAGTCAGTTCATGTGATTACGTGGGAGGCGTGATGACGCGATACGCAACCCCGCCTCCCAAGGCCAGCGAGCTGCAGTCCATTACTGTATATGGACAAAAAAGAGGTTCCAGTTATGACCGTTACACTTTGAATTTCGAAATGAAACCTGCCTAACTTTTTTAAGTAAGCTGTAAGGAATGAGCCTGCCAAATTTCAGCCTTCCACCTACACGGGAAGTTGGAGAATTAGTGATGAGTGAGTGAGTCAGTCAGTCAGTCAGTGAGGGCTTTGCCTTTTATTAGTATAGATATATATATATATATATATATATATATATATATATATATATATATATATACAGTACTGTGCAAAAGTTTTAGGCAGGTGTGAAAAAATGCTGTAAACAAAGAATGCTTTCAGAAATATAAATAATGATTGTTTATTGTTATCAATTTACAAAATGCAAAGTGAGTGAACAAAAGAAAAATCTAAATTAAATCAATATTTATCAATATATTCTCTTTTGTTCATTTACTGCACTTTGTTGATTGATGAAAATAAATGATTAACATTTCCATTTTTGAAAGCATTCTTTGTTTACAGCATTTTTTCACACCTGCCTAAAACGTTTGCACAGTACTCTATATATATATATATATATATATATATATATATATATATATATATATATAATGACTTTTTACCATAATTCTGGATAGGTTTCTCTGTTTGGAATTTCAGCACAGACAAAACGATCTACATCATCAGCAGTTAATCATTTTTTTTGCAAAGTAACCAACAAATGCATGTGAGGTAAACGCCCTTTTTTGAAATTCTTCGACTTAAGCTTCAAAGCCTTACAATATTTACATACTTCAGACGTATCACCTATTTCCATATATCCATATATTCGATCTCTATTTGCCTTTTCGTTATTTCTCTGAGTAATAATTTCTCTTTGTTTGCGCTAATGCGATGTTTACTTTCTTTGTTGTAACACTTTCACTTTTTTCTGCTTTCATATTTTGTATCTTGCTCTGCATGTGTTTCGCACCTACGTTTTTTTTTGAGTCTTTTGAATTCCACTGTTTTCATTATCTCTAACCTGCTCTGCATGTGTTTGGCCCCCTTGTTTTTTAACCTCTTTATGACGTTTTACTTTGTTTTCTACTCTTTGTCTTCTATTTTTGACCTCACTTTGTCCTGCTACTTTTTACAATTACACCTGGTCCGTGATGATTATTTTCCCTTTTTTCAAGTAATAATTTCCTTTTGTTTGTGCTATCTTTTTTTGATACTGTAGCAACTTCCGCAACAGGCTCGAAAAGAGAAGAAGTTAAAAAAAAACCAGACAGACGTAGTAAAGTCTCACAAAAGTTTTACTTGAACAATCAAGAAAAAAAACACTGACTTTGTAACCCCAAACACAACCTTCTAGCACCCTCTCCAACCCCCTCCTCCCATCAGAAATAGTAAAGGGGAATTAAAAGATACAGACAGTGAAATAGTGGATGCCCTAACCTTACATTTTTCTGAGGTGTTTACAAGTGAGCAAGTGGATAACCTCCCAGAGGTAAACGGGACTACTAAGGAGGTACTGAGGGATTTGGAAATTGTAGAGGGAAAAGTGCTGCTGTTTTTAGATGGGTGCAGAATTGACTCAGACACAGGAAGCACAGGGTGTTGGTCAGAACTGGCCAATGTTAAGAGTGGTGTTCCACAGGGGTCACTGCTAGGGCCGCTGCTATTTTTAATATATATAAATGATTTAGATAGGAATATAAGTAACAAGCTGGTTAAGTTTGCAGATGATACCAAGATAGGTGGATTAGTAGATAATTTGGAATCTGTTATATCATTACAGAAGGACCTGGATAGCATACAGGCTTGGGCAGATTTGTGGCAGATGAAATTTAATGTCAGTAAATGTAAAGTATTACACATAGGAAGTAAAAATGTTAGGTTTGAATACACAATGGGCGGTCAGAAAATCGAGAGTACACCTTATGAGAAGGATTTAGGAGTCGAAGTGGACTCTAAGCTATCGACTTCCCGACAGTGTTCAAGAAGCCATTAAGAAGGCTAACAGAATGTTAGGTTATATAGCATGATGTGTGGAGTACAAGTCCAAGGAGGTTATGCTCAACCTTTATAATGCACTGGCTAGGCCTCATCTTGAGTACTGTGTGCAGTTTTGGTCTCCTGAAGGCCTGTGCGTTGGAGCTGGGGAGTCCTCTACAGCGCATCTTCAACCTGAGCCTGGAACAGGGGAGAGTCCCGAGGCTTTGGAAAACATCTTGCATCACAACAGTCCCAAAGGTATCACGTCCTAGTGAGCTGAATGACTTCTGGCCTGTCACTCTGACGTCACATGTGATTACAATGACATCTGACAGACCATCACAGCATATGCGAAAGTCAAAAATCTCACTCTTAAGCACATGGAATGAACAGCAAAAATAATCACTTGCTGCTTATACTGTAGTTTTGGCCTTTTTCTAAATCCCACTTATCTGCAAATGTTCATTCTCACACTGGAAAGTTTCTCTTTACTAGTATGTTTCCTTCAGCTTCTAACATTTCCTGTTTCACATGATTGAGACTAGCTACTGTTCCAGCGATTGTGAGTTCCATTAAAATAATAGAACTTAAAATCACAAAATATTGTCTTATAATGCTTTTAGCACCTTAGTTTAACATACTACTGCTACAACTACTACTACTACAATCCTCAACAAGTACTAATGGCAGATTTAAGCAAAATGTCCTGCAGAAATTCAGGACAGCTATTGTACAATATAATCTAAACACATACACATAATCAAAATTTAAAAACATCTTAAACACAATTACAGCATAAAAGCACAAAAAAAGGGTAAAAAGAAGCAGAACAGGATAAACAGAAATATTTATGGTATATCATTCAAGCCTGCCAGGCTAAGTTATTTTCTTTTAGTGACTGTACGATACCCCTTAAAGGGCTGGAACCATGGAAACTTTGAAATGAAATGAGAGCGGTTGAAACTCTATAGGAGACAGGTGTCTCTTCAGTCAGTATTTGAATATGAAGACAAACTGATCCACACAAACAGGCAAAGGAAGAGACTTCACAAGAGTACATTCCACAAAGTTGAATGAATATTTAAAATTGAGAATCAAAGCTAAAACTACTGTCAAGCAAGACTCTTTAAATGACCATATAGTAAGATGGGATTTAAATGAATATTTAACAAACAGAGACAACATAACATCTTTATTTAGTAGTCTGTTATAGTATAGTCTACTGGGGAATCTTTTCAAGTTTTTCTTCTTTATTATAAAGTAATTTACAATAATAAGGATACTGGAATTCAAAACACAAGGAAACAACTGAATCAAATCGCATCACATTCCTTCATAATCCAGCTTTTTTAGTTTTTATATGTGCTGTTGATTAGAGCTGACATTTACTGACAGTAAGACAGTTTACACTTTTTATCTCTATGGATGATGTTGCTAATGGTGGCAGTATCAGAATTAACCCAGAAATGTCAATACATTTCTTATAGGTTTCTATTGTGGAAATCAGCCCCGGACACACATAGGCACAGAGACACAAGAGCAAAATACACCCTTTTATTTTCCTCGTGGGGCTGCTCAATTTCTCAGCTCCCCACTTCCCAGGACAATATATAAAGTACACAGCATGTAATACTTCTCACTTTCCTTTTCTTCTTCTTCTTTTCTCTCTTTCTCTTACCTCATACATTCCTCCACACAAGATCTGTCCTCCACCTCCCAACTCTGGCTCACTGAACAGAGAGAGGTGGCCTCTTTTATAGTGTACCCAGAAGTGCTCCAGGTGCACTCTGATCTTTTTCCGGCAGCACTCCCAAATGTGGCTGAAGTGCTGTAAGGGTCCCCGGAAGTGCTCCATGTGTTCCCAGATCCTCTTCCAGCATCACTTTCAGGTGTGGCGAAAGTGCTACAGTCCATGGCCATGGAGTGTCCAGGTGCTGTGATGTAATCCAGGGGGGCTGCCGTCTCGTGTCCCGGGGGAGGTATTGTTGTGGATATGTCCTCTACTCCGGTCCATCCACCAGAAGGGTGTTCCGACCAGGCAAGGCCCCCAGCCGTCTGTCATACTATGTTTATATGTATAGAGTCATTATTGCATAAAAACTTCAAAACACCACAAATGGTGGGGTCTAAATAATATTAGCTCTACAAAGAGTTCAAAAAAGGTGGGAAAAGGAAAATCTGTGATTACCTAAGGCAGTTTCTCATTTAATGAGGGTGCAAAGTGTTTTTTGTTGAGTAGTTCCATCTACCTTACAACACAAATTGGATGGATGTTTACCAGCAAAGTTAACTGAATTGATCATACATTTTCGGCATATTTTTCATACATTTTTGCATATGACTTTATTGGCAAGAGGAGTCAGAACACATTCCTACAGCATCAGGTACACTCACACTGAGCCAGTTTACAGTTGTTATTTAAACTAACACTACTGTGTCTGGAATGTGGATAGAAAACCCATAAAGACATGTAAATGCCATAGAGACAACACCCATACTGGAATTTAATCCCATATCTCAACATCTAGGCGGGAGAACAGTTTAACTCACCTGGACAGGCTGAGCATCTAAACCAATCTTGTAAAACTGCAAGGCAGAAGAGGTGTATTTACAGCGAAGGCATGGACATGCTAACTAAACCAGCAGTAGGTAATTTTTCAGAATAACAGATGACTTTGTACAATATAAGGGAATTTCAAGACACATATGCATAGGTTATACTAATGAAGACATCAACCAAATGACACACTCATAACAAATTAATTTCTCCTCATGTTCAGGTTTATAGATTAAGTTTCTTACTAATACAAATGTTACACTTCTGGTTAAGAAATAAAATACAGACCCCTACTATTTTGTGGTATATTGTACACACAAACCAAATTTCAAGTCTGAGTCACAATTTTTAAAATACATTACCTTGGTAACCGAAGAAAAAGCACACAAGAGAAAAAGAAGAGGTTCTTTTAGAAGAAAATATAACTGCAGGCTCCATCTCAATCTATAACCTGAGTATCTGTTGTTATTTGTTAAGACACTCTAATTGAGAGCCCTTACATGCCTGCAATAAAACATTCTTAACATTCATTTCTGGAAAGAAAAACAAAATAAACATATCCAGTATTGTGTTTTGCACAGACTTCCAGGTATGGTCTCCTCCTTTAATATTTCTGTTCTTTTTTGCCTTTGGAAAACATAAATTAAATTGGTAATAATCCGGTATAGCTATATAAAATGCATTGAAATATATAGGTAGAAGTCAATTAATGCTAAAGATATCATTGTGTTTTACTGAAATGTGCAACAGAAAAAAACACAAAAACACATGTACAGGTATGGAATGAAATGTAAAAATTAAGCTGGACCAACAAAAAATAATATAAGAATCAGTACCCTTCATTATTCAGACTAAACCAGAGAAGGCAAGGCTGCAATGTTCCACAGTTCAGAAACAAATTTACCCAATAAGCCTAAATGAAGGGATCTGTATTGGAGTAAAGCAACATGTTAAATAAAGAAACAAAATACATTACTAAAAAATTGATATTGAAATTAGGGGTGGGCGGTATGACCAAAATTTTGTATCACGGTATTTTTCTAAATTATCCCGGTTTCACTGTATTTTTTTCCCATGCATGAGTGGATGTTAACCACATTTTCCACTGCAATTACTGCAGTAGACTAGCTAAGAATAACCTATTCCACTGTCATGAGCATTGTACATTGTACAAAAAAAAAAACATTTTAATGTGCACAAAAGTGTTAAAACAGGTTTGAATGGCCCCATAAAGTCATGGTTTTCAAGGGGGTGGCACTAATGAAGAGAAAGAATCACATTGCATGACAGATGCAGTCAAAATATAGAACCTTTTTATTGAACAAATTTTGCAAACAACTATTTTGACAACATATTTTCAACCATCCCATCATTAAACTGCATAATATTTAAATTAATAAATAATACCAATAAAATAAATAATAGTTCAACTTCCAGTAATAATAACAATAAAATAAATAGTGCAAATTCCAGTAATAATACTATTACTTCAAAGCTTCAAGCCCAGATACATTATACAGTATTCAAGTATTGAGAAAAAAAAAAGTGAATGTGTATTCACACATTTGAACATAATGAACAAGGCACTTATGTAAATCTTAGCCATTACAAATTCTGGGCAAGGAAAACCAGACGGTCAACAGCATCTGGTTTGAGTACTGCCCTGTGGCACGTGACAATGTTCCCACCAGTACTGAAAGCTCTTTCAGTACGTGTTCAGCACAAGCTACAGGAACGTGTTCAGCACCACAATCAGCTGGGGTCAGATCAGCTGATCCCAGTACCTCACTTTCATTTTTGATCAAATCGGAGTCTCAAACGATAGCTAGCTAGACTGAGGCATCTCACAACATGGGAGTTTCCGACAACGTATCGTAATGCATCGATCGGCCCACAGAAAAGCTTGTTTGCCGCGCCAACTTGAAAATGTATATTTTACACAATTTTATATAAATTATCGTCTCACTTTCAACATCATAACTTCAAAAAATCTAAGTTGAACCATCGTAAGTAGGGGACTGACTACCTGTATTGACTGATAATAGAGATAACAGAAAACTGATTATACACACTTTCATTATACATTTCTTATTGTAGCGTCTCAGCCAGGTTGAAGCCTTTTTTTTTTTTTTTTTTTGAAGTGACTGTTGAATCCGACTGAGGGAAGGCAGAGTACAGCGCAGAGGAATGACCGCGGGGGCATGATAGACGCAGGAAGGGGGGGCGACACCCGGGATGGGAGAAGGGGGGAGAGTGGTGAGTTGGAGAAGGAACTGGAAGGTTGTGTGGTGGGGTTACAAAGTCAGTGTTCTTATTTCTTGACTGTTCAAATAAACTTTTGTGAGACTTTACTACGTCTGTCTGTTTTTTTTCTTCTCGAACCTGACGCGGAGGTTGCTACATTATTACTACAGTATGTTTTTACTTTCATTACTTAAAATAGTTTATTTTAATAGCTATTACATACCTATGGCTGTGTGAAGCCTGTGTCCAAAGCACTGGAGTCTTGTCCAATTGTTAATTTTGACAGCCTTCTTGATGTTGGCCCCACTGTCCGTTGTGATGGCCACTTGCCTCTGCTCTGCAAGCCCCCAGGAATTGAGTGCCTCCAGCAAGCCTGCAGCAAGTAATTCGCCACTGTGGTCATTTGGAAAATAGCTTGTTTGGAGGCAATAACTTTTCAATAGCCAGTCATCATTTATAAAATGAATCGTCAGGCTCAGATATGGCTCCATAGTGCGACTTGACCACACATCTGCTGTAGTTGAATAGTCGGTGACTGTAGCCACCTCTGCTTGTAATTTCCGTCTGTGTTCTCGGTACAAGTCGGGGATCGCCGTTTGGCTAAAGTACTTGCGACTCGGGATCACATATCTGGGATCCAGTGTCTTGACCATAGCCCTGAATCCGCCTATCTCCACAGTACTTAATGGAACCATATCTTTGGCTATATGGACTATAATGGCGTTGGTTATCTCGATTTGCCACTTGCTTTTTTTGTCGTAGGCAGTACTTCTAGCAAAAGCGTCTACAAGTGACATCTGATTTGAATGTCCCCTAAGTTTTTCAGTTTTACCTGAGGACGTGGAGGGTGCTAATCTTAGTTCCATGCATTCATGGTACTCCAGCGCATGTTTGCGGCTAAGGTGGTGCAGCAAATTGCTCGTGTTGCCGCCTCCGGCGACAACTTTAGCTCGACAGCATTTACAATAAATAGTTGTTTGGTCCACATCCGACTTTTTAAAGCCAAAGTATCTCCAGACAACAGACACGGCTCCTTTCTTCGGCAAAAGTTCTTCTGTGTCATCATATTTATCTTTATCATCTGCTACAGCTTCAGTTTTACAATGTTCACCGTCCATTTTCACTGCGCAATACCTCCACTAAGGCATGCATGTTTAGCGGTGTAGCAGTGAAAAAGGTCCCCCCTTAAACAGTTTCCCGCTGCGCCAGGTTCCGAACATTGCTTAGCCTATTTGAACCGGTGTTGCGGTATGAGAAAAATCCATATCATAACAAAAATAAAAAACGGTTTTTGGTATGAACCGGTATACCGCCCAGTACTAATTGAAATCCATTCCTTTTTTAAATCAGCACCTTCAATTAACATTTAATAGTATTCAGTTAAAATTCCTTGCTTGAAACAGGTAATACCCCATGCAAAAATATAATAAAACAGCTAAGGCCATATTTAAAACAGACTAGGGTTGTACAGTAATTTTATTTCTATAGTATAAAAGCCAACATTCCACGGGTCAGATAATTAAACGTGTATGCACAAAAAAAAGAGTACAAAATGGGCATATGCAACTTTCCATGAAAATGTCAGGATTTACAGAAGAAAACTTGACAGTAGAGCTTATGTATATTTACAACAACTCTGACTCATGTGTACAGAACATTTTGGAGAAAGTGGGAAATGACGACACCCTTAACACTAGAATTACCAGAGTCTACGAAAAAACTCGTAGATCCGGCCCACCTTAAAACCATTCTCACCTCTCTTTTGTCTTCTAAATGTGCCGAGTAAGACGAGCAGCAAGCAGCCAGCTATTCCATCCCCCACCATCACAAAACGCTCGCCAAGTTTTCCCAGCTCATGCCTTATTTGATTATCTGGGAGTGACTGAACTGGAGTTTTAGAGTGGAAATAATAGATCATTATTTGGAACACACACATTTCATGTGAGTTCCGTTTCTACAGTAATCTGTGTGAACACATTGTTAGAACAGAAACTTTTTCATATTTTAGTAATAAATGTTACAAAATGTAGGCATAAACTGTAGAATGTGTGAAGCCAAACATCAAATAAACACTTTCACAAAAGGTTCAAAGATGTTGTAGAAGACCAGGCCCCGGGCACAAATAGACAGACACCTATGTCTTAAACACAGACGTTTATTTTCTCTTCAGCCGTGGGGCACGCCTTCCCCGTGTCCCACAGGCCCAACACAGTCCCACAAAGCACTTAATACACACACTAACAATTCTCCACTTTGCACCAGCACTCCTCCCAGGCAACCTCGTCCTCTTCCTCCCGATTCTGGCTCCTCAAGTGGTGGTGGCTGGCCTTTTTTATAGCCCACCCAGAAGCGTTCCAGGTGCTTGATCACCTGGTCCTAATTGCACTTCCGGGTGGGGCTGAAGGTTCGTTCAGCCGGGCTGTTGCATCCAGACAGCCCCTCCTAGCGGCCACCCAGGGCCCCAACCAGGCTGTGGAGGACTCCATCTCCCATTGAGCCCTGCGAGAGGTTGGGGAATCGCCGTCAGCCAGGGAGGCTGCCACCAAGCGTCCCGGGGGAGGTATTGGACTGCCCATGGTTGCTCCCCCGGAACATAAGTAGCAGGGGCGTCCCGGCCGGGCATGGGACCCGACCGTTCGTCACAATGTCACAACACCTTCCGTGGCGTAACGCTGAGATTTGCTGACTCAGAGCACGGCAGCCCTGCCGCGTCGTACAGACCCAAGTTCGATTTCCCGCTGGGGAAGAAGTGGTTTTTTCTTTGCAGCCTCAAACGGACATAAAATTTATAAACTGGTATACACTGTAAATCGTTAAGTTTAAAATGTTGATCGCGGTTATTTCTGTTGATTAATTCATGCTTTTTTACTTCGAGTCAGAACAGGAGCTTATTCAACTTATTTAGCTTCTGATCTGACTCTAAGTAACAGCGCCACTATAAATCACACCCAATCTGACGCTGTTCGTTTTCAAATAATATTGCATTACTTCGACGATGTTTTCTGATTGGTACTATTCGCGTCATAAAATGATTTCTTTAAAACGTCACATATATTTGTTTTCAGATAATGAATTGTGCTGCAAATTACAGGTGCTTGTTCAGTGTAATAGGAACCATAGCACAGAGAGGTGTGTACACTGCAACAAGTACACATGTCATAAATGTAGGAAGGGTACTCCTTGGGTGAGCTATAGCGCATCTTTATGTGAAAACAGCAGTGTCAGATGGGGAATGTCTGATGATTGCATATAGCGCTGAAGTTACTGCTCTTTATTATGCTTTCCTCTGCATGTCCTGGAGTACAAAAGAAACAGCATACAGCAACATGTGGTGACTGGCAAGATTGGGGGAAAAAAAACACGTGGTCGTATGTATCGTGATACACTGCAGAGCCATAGCGCGTCTTTATGTGAAAACAGCAGTATCAGATGGGGTAGGGAAGGATCCTGAACATGACTGATAATATGAAAAGTGAATAAAAAAAAACAAAAACAAAGCTAACCTTTACAAAATCATAAATTACACCGGCTGTTACAGACTGAAATCAAATATATCTTTTTATTCTAAAATAGTAAAACTAAGAGCAGTTCACTTCTCAAAAGGGAGTCGTGCAGGATCGAACTCGTGACCTTTTGATTCCCAGTCAGCAACTGATACTGTTGCGCCACAGGGCCGTTGTAGTAAATGAGTGTCAATGTTGCACACTAAGGCAGCTTTTTTTTTTTCTGCAGTTATATTTTTGAATAAAAACGCACTTGTTCTGTTATATTTGTACCTTTCATGAAAGTGTTTCTTTGATATTTGGACTTCAGGCTTCATACATTATATAGTTTATGCCTACATTTTGTCATTTACTACTAGAATATGAAAAACGTTTCTGTTTTAAAAATGTGTTTACACAGATTACTGTAGAAACGGAACACACATGAAATGCGTGTGTTCCAAATAATGATTTATTATTTCTACTCTAAAACTCCACTTCACTCCCAGATAATCAATCAAGGCATGAGCTGGGAGAAGTTAGTGCACGTTCTAAGTCGGTGGGGGGATGGAATAGTCAGCTGTTTGCAGCTTGTCTTTATCTGCACATTTAGAAGACAAAAGATGATGGCAGAGAGGTGTGAACGGATTTAAGAAACGATTTAAGGTGGGACAGATCTACGAGTTTTTTCGTAGGCTCTGGTAATTCTAGTGTTAATCAAGTAGGAACACGCAGCTACACCAGCCCAATGATGACTTATATATATAATGCATATTTTTCAGCCACTACTACAATGTGCGTTGACGTGACAAACATTTTAAACTTCAAAAGTCATGAATGTGATGTATACACACTAATTTATTTTTCCTTTAAGAGGGTCGATGCTGCATACTAGCACTGAGGAACTTTTTTTCAAAACCTTATATCGGTTACCTGTTGTCACTTCTCAGAATTAGAAACCAATGCAATCACCTGCAGTAGCCTCCTTAGCCTTATGTTTACTAAGGAAAAACGAGCCTAAACATTACATTTTTTTCAACAAGAAAAATGTTATTTAGTGTAACAAAAACATGTAAACACCTTTTGTATTATATGTTGACATTTTGATATGTCTAGTGTCAACTGCTGTACTGATGCAGATTTAGCACACTGACTTTGTGTGATATATTTTGAGACAGTCACCAACTCACAGGCAGATGTTGTAATCGTGACAGCAGAAGTGTGTTTCTTTGCACGCTGTCCTTATATTTTTTCTGTTGCTTGCACACAAGAAGGTAGAATTTCAGTGCCTGACCTGCATTATCACCACCCCCTTGTGTTATTGCAGGCTACCACAGTGCAAGGCTTATTGATTTCCACACCCCTGACACAAACATTGACATTTGTCACACTGAGAACAGTGCTTGGGGGCTAACATTTTACTTGTCTTTCAATGTGTTTTTCATTGGAGTCTCTGCCCCACTCATGAATTCTGATGACACAAAGCAAACATATATTCATTTTTTTCGACTTCCTGCATACAACTATAAATATCATGCTCGACAACTTATTTATTGCCTAACTGTCAGGTGGGTGGCTGCTCTTTCCCCTTGGGGATTAATAAAGTATCTATTTATCTATCTATCAGCCAAAGAAAATCTGCAGCATCATGAATGCATGCACTGTGCTACCCAATGAGGCACAGCCTAATGATCTTCCACTACACTGACCAAACTGATTTGGAGCCAGATGATCATTTACCCACCCCAACTACTAACATAAAAACATAATGTCATAAGAAATTTGACAGACAAGAGGAGACAATTCCATCCATGAAGCCTGTTTTTTAGCCAATTGCTATTGTGTGACTCTAAGCAATTCACTTCACCTTCCTGTGCGCCAACTGGAAAAAGAAATGTAACCAATTGTATCTCAAATGTTGTAAGTCGTTTTGGATAAAGTTGTCGGCCAAATAAATAAATGTAAATGTATACCTGTATCTTCAAACTGCTTTGGCATAATGCTGCATAATAAGGCATCTGCAATTATAGATGCCATTCGCAAATCTAAATCAGAGTACAGATTTGCTTTTTCCCCTCCATTGTACTTACTCTATGCTGGTAAAGAGCAACCCGCTTCTTTGTCTGTAACTTGTAGTCATTCCTTATTATTATTATTATTATAGGCATGGTGCGGCTGGCTGGTAGAGCTCCATGCATTGAAGGTACCAGTAACATGTTCCCATTCAACATATTTGTGACTGTTGGTGACACCCATGCTTAGGCCACCAAATAAAATTTCTTTTCACGCCTCTATGTCAGAAAAGAGAACGTCTATCTCCCACTCTTCAAAGTTGTTTGTCTCCATTGTCTCAGCTTAATACATACAGTGTATATGAAATTGATTAACATAGTATGATTGTTTCAGGGCGGCAACCAGACAAGAGTTCGAGGTGTGTTAATGTACACACATTTTCAAGAGGATTGTTATTTATAAAAGGTAAACTGTGTAGAAATGTGCATACACAAAGTTTTACAAATCAGGTTTTATTTTGTGTATGCATTTTTTTGGCATACGCATACTTTCACACGTAAATCAAAACAAGTTTTATAAATTGGACCACAGATGATCAAAGTGGAACACAGGTTTTTTTTTTAATTTATAGATTCTCTAACACACATATTTTAGATTTTTTAATGTAAGCTTTGACACTAAGAAATGAGTTTACAGTGCTATTTTTATTAGTTGGTTTATTTTCATTTATAGACACAAAGGGTTCTGTCACACAAAGTGAACAGAATGAAGACTAGGTGTCAGACAAAACTAATAATGTGAGATGCCTGAAGAGAGGAATCCATTCTCATTCATTATTTGCTCTTGGCATCTATTGACAATGCATCATGATCAAACACTATTCTTTAATGTCATTTACTTGCCAGGCAGTGTCAGCAGAATTGACAAAAACTTTCCTAGTTCAAAACCTGATAAGGGTATATTAACTTTATCTTTACTGTCTTACCAACATCCTGTTGTTTTCCATCTCTATGTAAATCATTGTTTCCCAAACTCGGTCCTGGGGACCCCTTGTGGCTACAGGTTTTTGTTCCAACCAGCTTCTGTTTTTAATTGAACTCCTGGGCTAATTAAGTGAATTGATATTTCCCAAGTTCTGTGTTTAGGGAACAATACAGAAATTAGAAAACTAAGTTTGCCAAAAAATACATTAAAATATACCAAGCAGTTATATAGGAATAATGTATTTTTTTTCTTTTTAACAGTATTTTCATCTTGATTTTCATTCTACTTTTCAAGGTGTTCTAATTGTTTAATTAATCCATTATTTACCAATTAGTGGGTCTGACTCTAAAGTAGTTGCAGCCTTTGATTATTCAGTGTTGTTTGCCTGGGTGCCTGATCTGCTTGTTTTAAAT
Organism: Erpetoichthys calabaricus; assembly: GCF_900747795.2. NCBI lineage: Eukaryota > Metazoa > Chordata > Cladistia > Polypteriformes > Polypteridae > Erpetoichthys > Erpetoichthys calabaricus. Next base: position 40,138,142 of record NC_041407.2, read on the forward strand.
TGTCATTATTAAGATACAACGAAGGGGAAAAAGTGCACAAAGAAAGGGCAAAGTATAATGAAATCAACAAAAGAGAGTTAAGCATTTAAATCTATAGCAAAAGCAGAAATATTTATACAGTAATCCCTCCTCCATCGCGGGGGTTGCGTTCCAGAGCCACCCGCGAAATAAGAAAATCCGCGAAGTAGAAACCATATGTTTATATGGTTATTTTTATATTGTCATGCTTGGGTCACAGATTTGCGCAGAAACACAGGAGGTTGTAGAGAGACAGGAACGTTATTCAAACACTGCAAACAAACATTTGTCTCTTTTTCAAAAGTTTAAACTGTGCTCCATGACAAGACAGAGATGACAGTTCCGTCTCACAATTAAAAGAATGCAAACATATCTTCCTCTTCAAAGGAGGGCGCGTCAGGAGCAGTGACTGTCAGAGAGATAGACAAAAGCAAACAAATCAATAGGGCTGTTTGGCTTTTAAGTATGCGAAGCACCGCGGCAAAAAGCTGTTGAAGGCGGCAGCTCACACCCCCTCCGTCAGGAGCAGAGAAAGAGAGAGAGAGAGAGATAGAGAGAGACAGAGAAAAACAAACAATCGAAAAATCAATAAGTGCCCTTCGTGCTTTTAAGTATGCGAAGCACCGTGCAGCATGTCGCTTCACGAAGCAGCTGCACAGAAGGTAGCAACGTGAAGATAATCTTTCAGCATTTTTAGACGAGCGTCCGTATCGTCTAGGTGTGCGAACATCTGCCAATAGCGTCCCTTGTATGAAATCAACTGGGCAAACCAACTGAGGAAGCATGTACCAGAAATTAAAAGACCCAATGTCCGCAGAAATCCGCGAACCAGCAAAAAATCTGCGATATATATTTAAATATGCTTACATATAAAATCCACGATAGAGTGAAGCCGCGAAAGGCAAAGCGCGATACAGCGAGGGATTACTGTAAATGTCTTATAAATATAAAACTCATGCTGCTATGCTTTTCTGAATGTCGAAAAAAAAATACCAGCTAATTAAATGAGCTCAGTGTTATCAGGTGTTGTCACTGATTAGGAATGTGGTTGGAACAAAAACCTGCAGCCATAGGAGGTTCACAGGACCAAGTTTCGGAAACACTGATCTAAATGATGTATTTGAATTACCTTACTTAAAATATGCACTGTTTCACTATTCTGTGTCATGATTAGATTTGTCAATGGCAGGGTTAGATTTTTACATAGTCACATTAAATATGGTGGTATCTGACACGCAGTGGTCACAGAGTGGGCGGAGTGGTGGCTCTGAGGCTATGGATCTGCACTGGCAATCGGAAGGTTGCCGGTTTGAAACCTGTAAATGCCAATAGGGACTCTGCTCTGTTGGGCCCTTGAGCAAGGTCCTTAACCTACAATTGCTGAGCACTTTGAGTAGTGAGAAAAGCGCTATATAAATAAAAAGAAGAAAAAAAGAGAAAAAATATTCTGTGTATAAATGTGTTTTGGGGCTCAATAAACAGACCAAAAAGAATTTAAATGAGAGAGAAGTACAAAGAAGCTAATGCACAATCTGGGACAGGGAAACAGTGGCTCAGACTTCAGTACTGGAGGGTAAAAAAGAGACAGGCTACATGTGCATGATGTGATGAGCTTGGTCCTGTACCTGGGTTTTGATAAACTATTTTTACATGAACATCTAAGTCCCTCTTTTAAGCAGTCTTATACACAATTATAACTTTTAGAGAAACAAACAACAAAAATAATTAATCATACCAAAATGTCTTTTTATATTTTCATTCCTAACAACTAAAATTAGGTAGCCCATCTGAAAATGGGTCATTATCACCCAACTGTTTCGTCACAGTTGATCCATGAGCACTGATCACTACCTAGACTTCTGAACACTAATTATACCCAACTTTGTCAGGAAATTATGATATATGAATGACCAGACTTTAAAAAACTAAAAATATGTAAGAGATTATTTTTTCTTTTTTTCCTCTCAAAGCATAATTATTACAATTATTTCTGTAGGAAATAATCAAACTTCTAGACTCGTGCCATTAGTAAGGGACTGAGGAACTCCATACCTTGAAAAATTATCTTGCAAAGTCAGGGTAGACATAAACATTTAATGTCAGCAGCATTTTCAGTTACCCCTTAAAGAGAACTCTGATCAGCAAAAGATGTTAAAGAGTCAAAGGTGAGAAAGCAAAAAAAAAAAAAAAAAAACCTCACACTATAATTTGGTTCAGCTATGTTAAAAATGTTAAACAATTTTGTTTTAAAGCATCCAAACTATACCTTTTTGGAATATAAACTGTCCAAATGTAAAAAAAAAAACTTTAGGTATACATGTATAACATTTTAGTCATATAATTACCTAAACAATAGGATGTATCATTGAATGTAAAGTAGTAAATTATAACTGTGCTTAACATAATTTTTGTGCTGCTGGTGTAAATGGGATTAACTGCTTTAAATAAACCTTTAATCTCTGGTAGCACCATTAACAAACACTGTAGCCATATAATCAAGAAAACATGTTTAAAAGAGGATCATTTCATGTCTGTCTTGCCTCTGAAATATTTAAAAAGACATTCTGCTACCTAAATGCTATCTTATCTGTACTTCATATCAAAACAGACAGAACAGCTAAGTGAACTTATTTGACAATGTTAAACAAAAATAAATTAATGTTAAGCAATAGTAGGCTCTTGTTTGAAAGCACAAAAACATGTGTGGCTGTTATTTCTACTTTCAGTACAGAATAAAATATATACAGAAGTGCATTCTGTGCTTTTAAATTTCATTTTGCACTCAGATTGGTATTTTGTTGATGGTTTCAGGCAAATAGCAAACATTTAAAAATACAAATAAAAATGCAGTTTGAAACTTTGACATTATTTAAGATTTCGTGTTATTTTTTTTGTTAAAAATATAAACTGGCATAGAGTTACAGTATAAATAACATTCTAACCCATTTATTAGATCATGGGCACAATCTAAACAGCTGCTAAAGCAGCAAGCAGGAAACCATATAACTCTGTCAGGCAAATGCCCCTATGATTTATGCCAGCACCATCCTTACTGTAGTGCAGAATTAGGAATTAACTTGCTGATTTCAATATATTTTCGTACATTTTCTGATTGGCTACTCTAAAACTGTTTGGCAACTGCAGAACATAACCTAGCTTCAAGTGTTATGTGTCCAATTTAAATTAATCCTTTAAATCCTTCTAATCTACCTTTTGGAAATTTATGAATTATGAATTTTACACAATGACATATACTTGTTGTGGGTAACTCTACATATAAAAATAAATGTATTTTTCTTCCACAGAACACAGAAACGAAAGAGAACTAAATGGGAGGGGATGATGCTGATGACAAGATTCCCTTCATCACAGTCAACCATGTTAAATCTGTTGGATGAAATTTTATAGGATCCCAGGTTAAAAAAAATGATGTGATTCAGAGTACCTTCCCCAGTCAAACTCATTTGCAGGAAATACCAAATTAGAGAACCTCCCATTTATTGTTCAGATATCTGGGGATTACCTAACATCACAAGAAAATTCAACTTTGACTTTTGCAACATGATGCAAACACCATGTTAATAGGTTAACTATTCTTAAATTTTAACTCTCTTTAGCTGGGTGATATATTATTGTTAAAATGAATCAAAATCCTTTACCTCTAAAAGTATACCCTGATATATTAATAAATCCCTTCTTTCAAAAAGCTAGATTCAATTTCAAATTTGTTCATCTTGAATGCAAAAAGACAGTATTAAATGGATGACATTGCAGACAGCTAAACCAAAGGGTTGCACAGCATTACTTAACTTTGTGTTTTATTGCTGAATAGAAAATATTATTATTATCATTATTATTATTATTATAAGAATTTGAAGTTAATGAAAATGCAACATCTTGGTTAGCTTTGAAAATTAAATCTTGCTCAAGATCCTTGATAAGTGCCATATTCTGCATGACAGTCATCAATAATAATCATTAATTTACTATAACTCTTGTTGAACATCAGTGGTTCAAAATATGGCAGCAATGATGGAAAACGCATTTAGGCAGAGATGCCGCTCTCTGCTGCTCCAGTGCATGATAATTATACATTTTATCCCTCATTAACCTATACAGTATTTAATTTATGGAAGTTATTCGTTATTCAGACCTTCACAGATCTCTACACTGGCAATGTGTATGTATCTGTTAATCAACTATGCCTTAAGAATGCAATCCTGCATATTTCTGTATTTACAAGTTAGAAACTTTACCAGAAGGAACCTATTCATTTTTCATCTACTGTACAGTATATATTATTTCAATGATTAAAGAGGAGAATATCTATAGTACTTCTATACTACAGTCTATCAACTAATTACATTGTATAAACCTCTAGATCAGCGGTTCCCAGACTGTGCACCATGTTTGGCCTACAGGGGTGCTGAAAAATATTCCAATATTAGGCATCTTTTGCAACCCGAACAAATCCAAAAATAATACAAAATAAACAGAAATAATATCACTGTTATAATAACAATATACAACCCTTTTTCTAAGTTAAGTGTTTCTCCGGTGCTATGATAAATGATGTGCCACTGACAAGACCGAAAAGTATTGTTTTGAGACACACACACACATGAATCACGTGAATAAAATAGGCTTGTTCCATTCATGATGCTTGAACTAGTTAGGGCCAATCAACTGGTTGAAATTTGTGTTTTCTAATTGGTGTTTCTACCCATATATTAATTGGTGTCTGTGTTCTTATTTATTGAAGATCAAACCCCCTCTATATACTGTTGTGATCAAAACAGTTTTTAAAAGTTGTTGTTATTATCTTCCTAAAAATGAACAAGTTTTAATTGAACTTTGAAGCACACTAGGACTGAAAATGAAGAGAATGAACCACAAACGAGTGGAGTGTGTGTGAAGATGCAGAAATATTGTAAATATGATGACAATTATATGGATTTTGGCTTTACATCAAAAAATGTTAACTGTGAGGACAGATGGCTTTGTGTAGTGTGTTTGAAGATTTTGGCTCCAGTGTGCATGCTTCCAAGTAAGCTAAAACACAATTTAGAAAGCAACCATTCAAACAAGAACTGATTAAAAACTATTGTAAATATTTGGGATGATTTGCATTTAATTTTTTATAAATGATCACGCCAAACCACAAACTGCGCACTGGAATTGTTAAGTATGTATTATAGAACTATAAACTATACTAAGGTTTAACTTGAGGCGCCAAGGAAAAATCTTGAAACATTAAGTGCACTGCGAACAGAAAAGATTAAGGAACAGCTGCTCCAGACAATCTTGGGCAACAATGGGAATGCAATCCCTCAATTAGTGCCTTTAACAGAATTCAATTACTCATAATATACAGTCTTCATCAATATGTTCAAAACATGCCGTAATTAATCTTAACACTGTGTAGCTAACACATTGTTTAAAATTAAAATTATCCAAAATGTTTTAGGGGCTGAACCCTAACTATGAATAAGGTAATAAAGCATGGACTACAATTAAGTTCTGGTATCGCTCTAAATTAAGGACAATCTACGGTAGAGAAATTACTTAAATGTCAGATAGTGCTGGGATCACAATTATTCCTAATCATGAAATGGCATTGTTCGGAGTAACGCAGGATGGGATAAGATTATGCAACCATAACTTTACTATGATTTTGTATACTTCACTGCTGACACATTTTTGCTCAGTTGTTAGAACCACAATCACCCTCAATAATTCATTGGGAAATATTGCCTAAAACTAGAAAAAAAAATCACTTTCTTTTCTGATGAGTTCATTTATAATTTGGAAAACAAAGCCTCTGTCTCTGTTTTATTTTCCTTTTCAAATTTTACAGTATTTCTAAATCACTTATTTACTAAGACTAATTTGATTAGCCATATAATTCAAACCATTTCCTTAGTTGCCAAATGAATCACATTTCCCATAACTCTAAACACTGTTCCCTGGTTTTCATATATGTTACAGATTTGCTGAACCTTTTGTGCAAAACTCTATATACAATTCTCTCCATAAAGCACAAGCAACACAATGTTCTCATTCAGAATGCATTACATCTTAATACAATTAACTCAAATTATCCAAACCTGAACTGAATAAACACACAACTCCCCAAGAGTGAACACTAAGAGGCAAAATTCAACACATGTAACTTGTACCTTGGGATGTATAAATAGGGCCACAATTTGCTTGTGTGCTTTGGAATGATGGATGCCAATGCTAGAACTAAGAGACAAAGATGTGAAAGAGGGCAATGTCAAGGAAGAGGAAGGACATTTGAATCGGATGAGATACGGGCAGCTTTGGTGGATCATGTTGTTGTTAAGGCATTACAATGACAGAGGCTGCTGGAAGAAGAGCCTAACCAAATTTGAGTAGATTCACAGGATAATTCAACAAGAAAAAAAGGTCAGCTGCTATTGTAGATGGAAAAACTGATTGCCTTACACCTACCATATGTACTGCAGTGTGTACTGTACAACATTTGTGTCTGTCCATGGCACTAATTATAAGAGTTCATAACTGTACCATAATCTGTAAATATCCATCCATCCATCCATTGTCTCCCGCTTATCTGAGGTCGGGTCGCGGGGGGCAGCAGCTTGAGCAGAGATGCCCAGACTTCCCTCTCCCCGGCCACTTCTTCTAGCTCTTCCGGGAGAATCCCAAGGCGTTCCCAGGCCAGTCGAGAGACATAGTCACTCCAGCGTGTCCTGGGTCTTCCCCGGGGCCTCCTCCCAGTTGGACGTGCCCGGAACACCTCACCAGGGAGACGTCCAGGAGGCATCCTGATCAGATGCCCGAGCCACCTCATCTGACTCCTCTCGATGCGGAGGAGCAGCGGCTCTACTCTGAGCCCCTCCCGGATGACTGAGCTTCTCACTCTATCTTTAAGGGAAAGCCCAGACACCCTGCGGAGGAAACTCATTTCAGCCGCTTGTATTCGCGATCTCGTTCTTTCGGTCACTACCCATAGCTCATGACCATAGGTGAGGGTAGGAACATAGATCGACTGGTAAATTGAGAGCTTCGCCTTGCGGCTCAGCTCCTTTTTCACCACGACAGACCGATGCAGAGCCCGCATTACTGCGGATGCCGCATCGATCCGCCTGTCGATCTCACGCTCCAGGTGCTGATTCTCATCCCAGCCGCTTCACACTTGGCTGCGAATCGATCCAGTGAGAGCTGAAGATCACGGCCTGATGAAGCAAACAGGACAACATCATCTGCAAAAAGCAGTGACCCAATCCTGAGCCCACCAAACCGGACCCCCTCAACGCCCTGGCTGCGCCTAGAAATTCTGACCATAAAAGTTATGAACAGAATCAGTGACAAAGGGCAGCCCTGGCGGAGTCCAACTCTCACTGGAAACGGGTTCGACTTACTGCCGGCAATGCGGACCAGGCTCTGGCAACGATCATACCGGGACCGAACAGCCCTTATCAGGGGGGCCGGTACCCCATACTCTCGGAGTACCCCCCACAGGATTCCCCGAGGGACACGGTTGAATGCCTTTTCCAAGTCCACAAAACACATGTAGACTGGTTGGGCAAACTCCCATGCACCCTCCAGGACCCTGCTAAGGGTATAGAGCTGGTCCACTGTTCCGCGACTAGGACGAAAAACCACACTGTTCCTCCTGAATCCGAGGCTCGACTATCCGACGGACCCTCCTCTCCAGAACCCCCGAATAGACTTTTCCAGGGAGGCTGAGGAGTGTGATCCCTCTGTAGTTGGAACACACCCTCCGGTCCCCCTTCTTAAAGAGGGGGACCACCACCCCGGTCTGCCAATCCAGAGGCACTGTCCCTGATGTCCATGCGATGTTGCAGAGGCGTGTCAGCCAAGACAGTCCTACAACATCCAGAGCCTTGAGGAACTCCGGGCGTATCTCATCCACCCCCGGGGCCCTGCCACCAAGGAGTTTTTTGACCACCTCAGTGACCTCAGTCCCAGAGATGGGGAGCCCACCTCTGAGTCCCCAGGCTCTGCTTCCTCATTGGAAGGCATGTTAATGGGATTGAGGAGGTCTTCGAAGTACTCCCCCCACCGACCCACAACGTCCCGAGTCGAGGTCAGCAGCGCACCATCCCCACCATATACAGTGCTGACACTGCACTGCTTCCCCTTCCTGAGACGCCAGATGGTGGACCAGAATCTCCTCGAACCCGTCCGGAAGTCGTTCTCCATGGCCTCCCCAAACTCCTCCCACGCCCGAGTTTTTGCCTCAGCAACCATCAAAGCCGCATTCCGCTTGGCCTGCCGGTACCTATCAGCTGCCTCCAGGGTCCCACAGGACAAAACGGTCCTGTAAGACTCCTTCTTCAGCTTGACGGCATCCTTCACCGCCGGTGTCCACCAACGGGTTCGGGGATTGCCGCCACGACAGGCACCGACCACCTTACGGCCACAGCTCCGGTCAGCTGCCTCAACAATAGAGGCACGGAACATGGCCCATTCGGACTCAATGTCCCCCACCTCCCTCGGGATGTGGTTGAAGTTCTGCCGGAGGTGGGAGTTGAAGCTACTTTTGACAGGGGGCTCTGCCAGACGTTCCCAGCAGACCCTCACAACATGTTTGGGCCTACCACGCCTGACCGTCATCCTCCCCCACCATCGAAGCCAACTCACCACCAGGTGGTGATCAGTTGACAGCTCCGTCCCTCTCTTCACCCGAGTGTTCAAGACATGTGGCCGCAAGTCCGACGACACAACCACAAAGTCGATCATCGAACTGAGGCCTAGGGTGTCCTGGTGCCAAGTGCACATATGAACACCCCTATGCTTGAACATGGTGTTCGTTATGGACAATCCGTGACGAGCATAGAAGTCCAATAACAAAACACCGCTCGGGTTCAGATCGGGGGGGCCATTCCTCCCAATCACGCCCTTCCAGGTCTCACTGCCATTGCCCGCGTGAGCATTGAACGAGGGAGTCCCCAGAAGGTATGCCCTCTAGCACCCCCTCCAGGGACTCCAAAAAGGGTGGGTACTCCGAACTGCTGTTCGGTGCATACGCACAAACAACAGTTAGGACCCGTCCCCCCACCCGAAGGCGAAGGGAGGCTACCATTTCGTCCACCGGGGTAAACCCCAATGTACAGGCTCCAAGTTGGGGGGCAATAAGTATACCCACACCTGCTCGGCGCCTCTCACCGGGGGCAACTCCAGAGTGATAGAGAGTCCAGCCCCTCTCAAGGAGATTGGTTCCAGAGTCCAAGCTGTGCGTCGAGGTGAGTCCGACTATATCTAGCCGGAACCTCTCAACTTCGCGCACTAGCTCAGGCTCCTTCCCCTTCAGAGAGGTGACATTCCACGTCCCAGGAGCCAGCTTCTGTAGCCGAGAATCGGACCGCCAAGGTCCCCGCCTTCGGCCACCACCCAACTCACACTGCACCTGACCTCCTTGGCCCCTCCCATAGGTGGTGAGCCCATGGGAAGGGGGACCCACGTTGCCTCTTCGGGCTGTGCCCGGTCGAGCCCCATGGGTGCAGGCCCGGCCACCAGGCGCTCGCCATCGAGCCCCACCTCCAGGCCTGGCTCCAGAGTGGGGCCCCGGTGACCCGCGTCTGGGCAAGGGAAAACGCCGTCCAAAATTGTTTTTCTTCATAGGAGGTTTGTTTAACCGCTCTTTGTCTCATCCCTCACCTAGGACCAGTTTGCCTTGGGTGGCCGTACCAGGGGCATAAAGCCCCGGACAACAGAGCTCCTAGGATCATTGGGACACGCAAACCCCTCCACCACGATAAGGTGGCGGTTAAAGGAGGGGAAAAGGAGCCGTGTCTGTTGTCTGGATATACTTTGGTTTTAAAAGGTCATGGACCATTATGTTCAAATGTGTGAATACTGTTTCTATACTACTGAACTAGTCATTTAGCCCGTTACAATAACGGGCGCTAGAACAGTAGTGCAATCTGTAAATAGTGTTTTGCAATACAGTACTGTATCACATGCCCTTGTGAGCTGTAGTTCTAGTGTTGCACTTGAATTACTGCTTTAGGAAGAACTGACAGCTAAGCAGGAGAGGGCCATTGTGAACACTGTGGTTGCCAACAATACAATACATCCTCAAGAAATTAAATCCAGGATAACAGAAGACAAGAAGATCCTTCATGGAATAGACAGAATCAGTATTGGAATCATTGACAGTATCATTAAAGATAACCAAATATGGATGAATTTCCTTTTGAAAAGAATTCAAAGTGAAACTGCAGTGGTTAGAATATGACCAAGTAATTCCTATAGTATGTGATATACAGTAGATGGACCACTTTCACATGAATATTACTACAACACTGTAATATTTCTTACAGTAACACAGTATAATGATTTACAGTATATTGTATCTCTATACACTTGCACATAATACAATCACGCCCTTTTGTGGAAAATATTTGGCATTCACTTGAGAGAACACCCCCAAGACCTCATTTTCATAGACCAGGCAGATTTCAACCTCATGAAACAACAGAGAAATGGATGAAACATCATTTTTTTATTGGGTGTAATGGACAGTTGGTAACCTTGTCCAGCCAGGTCACACTGAATGTGGAAGGATAGAGGGAGACAGCCTGCACAGGGCATTAATTCCCCTGTATCTTTAGATGGAAGCCCCCTTGGATTGCAACAGCACCCTTGATTCCCACAGGGTATCATGGGGACTGGAGTTCTTTGGCTCAGCTCTGTTGGGTTCTGCGGGTGTCGCCAGGGGGTGCTATGGGGACTAGCAAGCCCTATTTCGTGGGGCTCCTGCCTTTCCCAGAAGTGCTTCCAGGATTACATAAAAGGAGCTGCCTGCCTCAACTCTGACAGCCAGAATTGGGAGGGGGAGGCAGAGAAAGGCAAAGGAAAGAAGACAGAGATACAGAATTGCTGTGTGCCTACTGCTTTTTAACTGTGCATTGGTACTGTGGGAAACACACACAAACAAAATTCTCGTTTGCAGTACTTGTGTCCGAGCCTGTCTGTGTCAGGTGTTTGGGGAGCTGGAGCACCTCCTGGTGGCCACATGGGTCATTGGGCAAATCCCTGGTCAGCATGGAGGTAATATCATGATGTGTTGCCATCAGCATTCGTGGGTTCCTCCATCACCATGCCACTCTCGGCCCAAACAACACAGCACATCAACATTTCCTCAGTTATCTGCACAACAATATATTTGAACAAGAACAGAGGGAACCAGAGTCATAACAGCAGTCACCATAACAATTTTCGCCATACCACTGTAATGCACAAGTGGTTTACTGACAATCCCAGATTCTCTAATCTACTTTCTCCGTTCTGTTTCCCTTTCCTCAACCCAAGGTTTTCTTGGCTTGGCAGAGGAAGGTTTATGACCGAGACCCCTATGTGCATGAAAATCTTCTTGATGCGATGGTGGCAGCTTGTGCTTGGTGTGATAGGCACACTAGGGATTACTTCCCCCACTGTCTGGTCAAAAGTAACACTGTGATGATGAAGACATGACCCAGAAGAGGAATTAGTATGGTATAAATTCATAAGTTAATCATGTGCTATTTTGTGTTGAACTTTTCATAACCATGTTTTACTGTTACATAACTTTTCTGTTGTGTTTTTTCTTTAGTTTTTTTCCATAATCACTGAGTTACACATATGACACTACAAACTATCATTTTCAAAACTGTAATATTGTTGTCATTTACTGTACCAGCACACTTACACATCATGTGGCATTAATTCAGTGTAGAAAAACTTATATACATGAAGATTTCTATAGTGGGCCTTTGCTCACATAGCTCTTCAAGATGGACATATGTAGAGCTTTAAGTGTGGACTATAATCTAATGGATCTTAATTCTTTTTTTTTTTTTATAAATGTTGTATTAGCTGTTGTGAGGACAGCCTGCTTCCTTATACAGCCAGAACACCCTTGGGATGAAAAGCCCAGGGGAGAGAGCGCGCACAGGGCATTATATCCCCCAAGTGCTAGAGGGCAGCCCCCCAGGTTGTAGCAGTTACTCCGATTCCCACACGGCAGCATGGGACATAGACACAGCCCTGTTGGGTTCCGTGCATGCCACAGGGACTGGGGAGCCCTATTTCATGGAGTTGCTGTCTCAGCAGGAAGTACTTTCAGACCACGTCTACAAAGCACCATGAGTACTCCCAGGAGGAAGACAAAAGGAGGTACCTGCCTTACATGGAGGTGCAAGAGTTCGAAGTAAGGTGGTCAATGTTTTTGAGGAAGAGTGGAGGAAGCAGTGAAAGACAGAGAGAAGGAAGAAAAGAGTTGCTGTGTGCCCATTGTGCTTAGTGTACTTGTGGCTGTGGTGAGAAAAACTTACTTTAAAGAGTTTCCCCATAATAAAAGACTCTTTAGCCTTTTAACTTGTGTCTGAGTATGCTTGTTTGGAGTGTATGGGGAGCTGGAGCGCCCCCTGGTTACAACACCGTATTTCAAATGGACTGGGTTTTACATATTCTAATGACCTCTTAAGGCTCAACTAATTGCATGCAAAAATGTGCTTTCAATGGATTAACCTCTTGTCCAGAGGGGGTTCCTGCCTTCCAGCTAACGGTGCCAGGATAGATCCCAGCTCCTTAATCTAATCTGGAAAAAATGGGTTTAGAAAAATGATGGACGAATGACTTATTATTCCAAATAAAAATGACACAATTTGATGGGATTATAACTCATTTCACTTAAGAAACTGCAGTGACTGTACATTTTGCATTTTTGGAATTATGCTAAGAAACCCATTTTTTATCAAATTAACAAAATGTACGTTTTCAATTGGTATTATTAGAGAGTAAATAGTCAATGTCAATGTCAACTTTATTTATATAGCACATTTAAAACAACATCGGAATGCTGTGGCCAAAATGCTTTACACTAATAGACCCCTTATAGAGTGAACAAAAAATATAGACATAGGCAAGGCTAGCAGACCAAGTTATTATAATGTATTATGTGATAGTGCATTACACTGTCTGTGAAGAGCAGAGATTGATAACATATATTTATGAAATAATACTGATTCAAAATCCACTAAATAAGCCTGGAACTGAATGTCAGGACATATATTCTGTAAAAAGATTGTGTGTGTTTATCATGGAATGATTAAGTTAAAAATGTCTAACAAAAGTTTGAAGTAAACCAGATGAAGCATAATAAATATATAGTTTGTGCCGCAGCTAACTATAAAGATAACTAAATAAAATTTTAAAAAATGGCACTACTAGATGACAGAGTGTGCTGGACTCTGTGCTGGACTCTTAAGGTAACTGAAATGTGCAATGCAAAAAAGATTATTTAAAAAGGTAATGTTATAACAACATAAAAGTAATCAACATAACAGTTATTTCCCATTGTGTTTAATGGGTAAAACAATACCTGATTTTTATATTCAGGTGTTTAATAGTTGCAATATAAAACAGCAGTAAATCAGAGATCTCAAGTGCAACAGTGACTTTCACAAGGCAGTTATCCAACAGCAGGTAAGTCAGCCCCCAAATGGCATGTGAAAGAACATGTTTAAGAGGCTAACAACTGAGAGATGCAACTAGGTTCATGTTCATTTCATAGAGGACGTGCAAAGAAGAATGGTGCACCTAGAGTAATACAATGTGGAAAGTAGTGGAAGGAAAAAACAAACAGCTGTCCACTTACATACATATGCTTTAGCAATCGAGTAGGATTTTTTTTTTCCAATGCATTTCGTTAGTAATAAGAAGTTTGCTGCATCACAACAGAAAAAAAATCAGTTACATGGAAAATATAATTATTTTATTACAAAATGAGGCAACACTGTTGTCCTATAATGAATAACTTTAATGGCAAACAATGAGACAGTTAAAAGTGGTGAAATAATTTGAACATGTATGCTATCATTGGTCACAGGTTAATTTATTCAGGTGGTCTGGTTATTTATATTAGTTTTATTGAAAGAGTGAAAACAAGAGGGTTATATAGTTGTTGTTTTTTTTACTGAAAGAGATGCAATACATAAGGGAGAGGGTTGCACAGTGTTTTTTTTTAATTAAAGAGACAATATGGGTCAGTTATATAGAGGTATGGGCTATATTCATGTGTAGGGTATATTCTGGAAAATATGGCACATAAGAAGCTTCTTGAAATAAAAATCTGTTCTTATGGTTCTTCCAGAAACTGAACTTAAGACTGCAGACAAAATATTTAAAAGGTGGTTTCTGGAAATGTTTTGCTGGAATTTAGTCAACTAGGCAATCCTAAAAAGTAAGGCCAGCACAAATTGTCTCTTTAGGTAGCAGCACCAATCAAATTAATCACATATCCCTCATAACATTTTTGACTAAGCCAAAAAAACTCATGCAAAAGATAATTCACATTAAAGTGGTTATTCTAATGTAAGCAGGACTAACAAGAGAGTCCTGCTTTAATTTTAAAATGTTCTGTACTTCCTGTGATTATGCGCAAGACTGTAGACAGTTGCCTGCATAAATAATGAATTAATAAAATAACTGCAGGACTTCTTATTATTTGCTTTTTCATTGCTATGGGAAAACCAATACTCAATTTAAAACAAAATTTAATATTGAATATCATCTTTGTACGTTGTTTCAGAGAATAACAATACAGTTAGAAAGGGCATGAGTCTGCTTCAATAAGAAGCTATTTATTTCAAAATGACAAGGCTAGTCTAGAAAATGTACCTAAAAACAAACTAGAGAAAACAACTCCAGCAGCATTTTTTTAAATGTTTGTTATAAGGAATTTTATGATAACTATTGCCTGTAATAAAATAAAAAAGTGGAAGAAGGAAGGTTCACTGAAGCTGAAGTAACGTGTGGTTACACACTCGAGGTATGATATACAACTCGAATCCTTCTGCTCAGGAGGCAGAAAAAAATACAGGAGGAGTTGGTTTCTTTGCAGCCAAGAGAATATGCCACGATCAACAGTGTTAGCAGAGCAAAGATGAGAAAGGGCACTGACACTGTACAGTGCCAGTCAAACAATGAGGCATCGTAAGTGAGTCCTATAGTTCACATTATTATATACTGAAATCCATACATTGTTTGTTGTGTTAATAAAAAGTCAGTGAATGTTGTTCACTTGCCAGTGTTTTCTTCCTCAGGTCTCTACAAATCAACAATACATACTGTGCAACATGTTGATATTTTATCTCATATAATCTGTACAAATAATTACTGACTTGACTGTACCAGACTTGTAACAGCAAAATATAAATAAATAAAATAAAAGTAATGTGAGAGCATTACTCCAACTCAAACTGTGTTATGTAGTACTGAAAATCTCATGAAAAAATTATTCTCTCCTTATAGCACAGAAAAATCGCATTGATATTTTGCTGATAGGTTCCATTAAATGGAAGATTTAAATTCTTTTGCTTTTTTTTTTTTTTACATGTAAGTCCACTGTCAAAGCTGCTTAACACTAGAATTACCAGAGTCTACGAAAAAACTCGTAGATCCGGCCCACCTTAAAACCGTTCTCACCTCTCTTTTGTCTTCTAAATGTGCCGATTAAGAGGAGCAGCAAGCTATTCCATCCCCCACCGTCGCAGAACGTTCACTAAGTTTTCCCAGCTCATGCCTTGTTTGATTACCTGGGAGTGACTGAACTGCTGGAGTTTTAGAATAGAAATAATAGATCGCTATTTGGAATACATGCATTTCATGCGTGTTCCATTTCTACAGTAATCTGTGTAAACACATTGCAAAACAGAAACTTTTTCATATTTTAGTAATAAATGTTACAAAATGTAGGCATAAACTATAGAATGTGTAAAGCCTGAGTTCCTAAGATCAAATAAACACTTCCACAAAAGCTTCACACACCATATAACAGCTTCCGTGGCGTAGCGCGCTAAGATTTGCCTCTCAGACTGAGTAGCTTTTCTCTGCCTCACAAACATGAGTTCAATTCCCCGCTGGGGATACAGTGTTACTTCTTTTTTTTCTTTTTAACCTCAAACGGACATAAAATTTGTAAATTGGTATGCACTGTCAGTTAATGAGATCGTTATATTTTCATGTGGGATGCTCCTTTTAAAATATTTTTTTAACAATTTAGACTGCAATTAACATGAACAACTGTCCTTATAACTTATTTTTTTCAAGATCCATAACACACAGACAGACAGAGCACTGCGTAATACAGAGACAGACAGGCAGAGATATACAAACAAACAGGGAAGGCACATGTACTGAAAGAAAAAAAAAATCAACATGCGCGTTGTTTCTGCTGCGCTGTTACTTAGAGAGTCAGATCGGGGGAGGGGTGATGTTAGAGCGGGTGAGCTCATTCAGTGCTGCAGAAACAACGCACATGTTGATTTTTTTTTTTCTTTCAGTACATGTGCCTTCCCTGTTTATTTGTATATCTCTGCCTGTCTGTCTCTGTATTACGCAGTGCTCTGTCTGTCTGTGTGTTATGGATCTTGAAAAAATAAGTTATAAGGACGGTTTGCTGACTTGGAGCACCACTGCCTTTGCCACAGAGACGCGAGTTCGATTCCCAGCTTTGAAGAAAGTGTTTTTTTTTCCTCAAACGGACATTGAATTTATAAATTGGTATGCACTGTAAATCGTTAACTTTAAAATGTCAATCGCGGTTATTTCTGTTGATTAATTCATGCTTTTTTACTTAGAGTCAGAACAGGAGCTTTTTCAGCTTATTCAGCTTCTGATCTGACTCAAACAGCGCCAGTATAACTTCACACCCAACCTGACGCTGTTCGTTTTCAAATAATATTGCATTACTTCAACGATGTTTTCTGATTGGTACTATTCGCGTCATAAAATGATTTCTTCAAAACGTCACATATATTTGTCTCTTTCTTTTTTTAAAATGTGCGTTGTAGCACTCAGCAACTGGCCACCTGCATGTTCTTGCACACACTAAATCAGACAGCGCTATATGCAATCATCAGATTCAAATGTTAACAGTTATATAGCACAGAATGGAAATCAGCAGTTCTTAGCATTCCACCTACTGTAACTTGCTTTCTGTTTTCTTCGGTTATAGTCTTGAATAAAAGTGCACTTGTTTTGTTATACTTTTACATCAACATATGTTCCTGTGTTTGAGCTACATGGGCATGCTCAAAAAATACACGTATAATGCCACGAAAAGTGCATGCAGACACTTCAGTTCGCAAGCATTGGTACGACAATGCAGTCACAAGTACTCTGCAGAGCTTTAGCGCGTCTTTATTTGAGAACAGCAGTGTCAGATGGGGAGTGTCTGATGATTGCATATAGCGCTGAAGTTACTGCTCTTTACTATGCTTTCCTCTGCATGTCCTGGAGTACAAAAGAAACAGCATACAGCAACACGTGGGGACTGGCAATACTGGGGGGAAAAAACACGCGGTCGTATGTATCGTGATACACTGCAGAACTATAGCGCGTCTTTATGTAAAAACAGCAGTGTCAGGTGGGGGGCGGTAGGGATGGATCCTGAACGCGACTGAGACAATGAAAAGTGAATTTAAAAAAAATAAAGCTAACCTTTACAAATATCATAAATTACACCGGCTGTTACAGACTGAAATCTAATGTATCATTTTATTCTAAAATAGTGAAAATAAGAACTCTTCTCAAATGGGAGCTGTGCAGGATCGAACTCATGATCTTCTGATTCCCAGTCAGCGACTGATACTGTTACGCCATGGAAGCAGCGATAGTTAAGTCATGTCAATGTCTCACACTAAGACGGGTTTTTTTGGCAGTGGCTTTTTTTTGTATCTTTTGTGAAAGTGTTTCTTTGATATTTAGACTTCAGGCTTCATACATTATATAGTTTATGCCTACATTTTGTCATTTGCTACTAGAATATTGTAAACTGTTTCTGTTTTAACAATGTGTTTACACAGATTACTGTAGAAATGCAACACATATGAAATGCGTGTGTTCCAAATAACAATCTTATTATTTCTACTCTAAAACTCCACTTCACTCCCATATAATCAATCAAGGCATTAGCTGGGAAAAGCTTGTTTACGTTCTAAGTCGTTGGGGGGATGGAATAGCCGGCTGCTGGCAGGTTGTCTTTATCAGTACATTTAGATGACAAAAGACACTGGCGGAGAGGTGAGAAAGGTTTTAAGAAGCGATTTAAGGTGGGCCGGATCTACGAGTTTTTTCGTAGGCTCTGGTAATTCTAGTGTTAATGCAATTTCTGGCCTCCTGGGTCAAGGAGGTGTGCGGGGGGGGAGGGGGACATGTGTATGTGTACGTAATCTACTATATTATGCAAGCACTTTAAAAATTTTATTAATTGTATGGAGTACCTAAATGTGTAAGCAGCCTGTAAATGTCAATACTGCTTGTAATAAGTTAGAGTAAAACACAATTTAGTGTTTAAACAAGCTCCAAAATACAACTGACAAAAAGCACAAAAACTAATGTGAATGATGTAGAAAAAAAATAAAATCATTAGAATACAATAATATTAATAATAATAATCTATCCACTTTCTAAACCTGCTTTATCCTAAGCTGGGTTGCAAAGAAACTGGAATCTATCCCAGCAAGCACTGGACACAAGACAAATAGATATACATGTAGAAAATGCCAATTATTACTACTGATAACCCTTTTCAATGCAAAGGAATGCAGTTTCCTGTAAAATTGTGTTTCATATTTATCACCAAAAAAAACAAATTCAGTCACTAGGAAAAGCTGGTACTGATGCATAGCAGGAATATTTTGCTCACAGGAAATTGTATGTAGCATGTTCAAGACTATGTAGCTCCAGTGAACCACAATAATATTAGCCCTTGCTTTAAAAAAAAAAAAAAAAAAAAACTACAAAGATTGCGTACAAAAAATACTTAAGTTACATGCTACTTCTGATACATTCGCTTTAACAACACTGTAACTGATTTCTGTTGTCTTCCAAATTTCCCAGGGTAAATCCAGGTAACATGGCTAGTACTATACAAAAGTAAAATAAACATATCAAGCACACTGGGTCTGACAAATACACAAACAGGATTCTGAATCACAAATTCATCTCCACCTTTTCATTGCATACAGCATCTTCAAAGATTCTGGTCACCTTAAAATCTCATTTATATGCTCTTGCCACTTTGTGTTTTTTTATTATAACTATATTAACCCACTATTTTTGGGAGGAAGAATGCAGGTCTTTGATTTTACATCTATATTTTCACAACATAAGATATTTGACAAATGAGAGGGGGCAATTAAGTTTAAACAAAAAGTAACAGCAAGGTGCTCTGTGTGATGCATAGCCATGTGCTGTCTCTGTCCTGTTAAATGTTCAAATGAAGAAACACAAAAAGTACCTGATAAAGTAGCCAGCACTTAGACTTTACAGCTAATGGGCAATGCACTGCATGCCCTAACATTAAAGTAACTGGTTCCAGTTCATGCTAACTATTATCACTAAAATAATGTATTTTCTAAATTATCTGTAAAAGGTAATAAACCTTCTTAATCATTAGAACAGATCTCTGAGGGCTTATCATTGCCAGTTCTGTTGTATAAACAACAAAATAAATGTGCATCTACACCTGCAATTGTAGCCAAGTTTACATTATTTCCATTTGCTACAAAAGCACTTATTTGGCCTTGCCACCATTTTGGATTTGCCTGGATTAGAGTAAATCTTTAACTCGATTCAAAACCCACCTGCACTGCAACAGTCTAAAATCACTTAAGCCTACAAGGTGGTTTACCACACCTACAGAAAGATGCCATGCTATATTTTTATGGTTACATAATTGCTCTTCTGCTTCTCTTTAAATATGTTTCCTTTTTTTCAAATGTAATGCATCTAACAAACCTGGCACATGCTGTAATACACCACAAAGATCCACAAAGATGAGAAACGGAAGTAGCATCGCCACAGGAATGTGCTGCTTAAAGAACTAAAGAGGTTATAGAAGCCTCTGTAGATTGCAACAAGAATCTATATATATAATTCACTAAGCCGCCAACGAGTAGCCACCCATGGAAAGCACGGTGGAAGGGGCGTGGATTCACTAAACCGCCGACAAGTAAGACGCCAATGGCGGACGCAGGAAGGAGCCACGCCCACCAACTCTAAGACCATTGGATACGACGAAAACTCGCACAGCCACGCCCACTAACTCGGACGCGACGCCTCGGAAAACATGCCGTCATTTCTGTTTGTCTGTGCCACAGTCCACATGCAGCTCTGAGCCACGTTGACTTTTCATTAGTCAACCTCAGTGGAACCTTGGTTCACACAGAGGCAGCGCCAGAGAGAGACAGAGGCACACACACAGGCAGCGCGAGAGAGAGAGCCGCGCACACACACAGGCAGCGCCAGAGAGATAGAGGCACACACACAGGCAGCGCGAGAGAGAGAGCCGCGCACACACACAGGCAGCGCCAGAGAGAGACAGAGGCACACACAGGCAGCCCGAGAGAGAGAGCCGTGCACACACACAGGCAGCGCCACAGAGAGACAGAGGCACACACACAGGCAGCGCGAGAGAGAGAGCCGCGCAATCCTTTAAAATTGAGGTTAAAACACAATGAAGGAAGCAGTCTTTAAAATCCAATAAGCCTTGTGCCTCTTTTTCATTAGCGTCTCACCTGCTTCACCGATGCAGGCCCTGCAACAGTCGAGACGCTCTCTCAGCAGCTGACCTTCTCTATGCCTGACTCCACTACTGTCAGTCGCCTGATTAAAAATGGCCTTTTGAAGGGGAGCTATGGACCCGCTATACCACAGGAACACATTGCCTTCGAGCCTGCTCTCGTTCACTCTAACGTACCGGCTTTCTCTCTCTCCTCACTCGCACACTGCACAGGGGAGAAATGCCCGCAGCACGACTCCACCCGGAAACCGTTTTAGCCACCCTTCCACGCCCCTCTCTACGCTGTGAGTGCGATGATTATTTATTTAAAAATGGCCTTTTGAAGGGGAGCTGTGGACCCGCTATACCACAGGATCACCTGTGACATTGCCTTCACATTGTTTTCCTGTTATTTATGATCCCGTCGAGCAGATCAGACACCCAGGCAAACAACACTGAATAATCAATAGCTGCAACCACTTTGCCCGCCCCAACTCCTCACCTGAGTCGGTTTCGTCTGTGTTCAGCAGTGTTTCCCAAACTCGGTCCTGGTGAACCCCTGTGGATGCAGGGTTTTGTTCCAACCAGATTCCTAATCATTAATGCCGGTGAAACTCATCAGGGATAAGTCGGTTTTTCAAACACAGCCGTGTAGCAGATTTGTCTAGCAGGACATAATAATCCGAGATGAATGCGCTCTCCCGTGCTGAGTGAAAAGCCAATGTATATTGAGTCTAGAAAACATGATCAGCAAGTCTTTGATAGGCTGCAACAAAATGATGAAAGAACGGGCGTATTTTTTTCCTCACAAGCTGGGTGGGTGGGTGTTAGTTAGTTAATTAGTTACTTACTCGAAGGATTTCAAGATTTAATATGCACAAGCGTTAACACTGCAAAAGCAGCCCAAACCAGACAAGACGGCTGGCAAAAAGTGGCCGACAAATTAAATGCGTGTGTATTGTACTTACTGAAAGCAGCGTTACGGATTTTGCAAATGTTCATTTTATCCCTCTGCTTAAAAAACATTAAAAAAGCGGCGTGATTATGCGGCGGCGATGACAATTAATAAGGCACAGGGCCAAACTTTCAAAAAGATATGCATGTATCTGCCAAAACCAGTGTTCAGTCACAGACAGTTGTATGTTGCTATCTCCAGAGTTCCATCTTTTCATTCACTTACTGGTATGCCTGCAGGAACACGTGCAGCGAGTGAGCAACACACACACACACACACACACACACACACACACACACACATACAGGCGCGCGTGCGTGACAGAGAGAGCGCTGGACACATAAGAATAATAATACTTCATTACATTGATATACCGGTGTTTTCAGTATTCAAAGCGCTATCCACACAGGGAGGAACTGGGAAGCGAACCCAAAATCTTGCACAGTCTCCTTACTGCAAAGCAGCAACACTACCACTGCGCTACAAGGCAGTTAAAGAATGCACCGGGCTCGATTTTGTTTTCACTTCTATTTGGACAACTGTGTCGTTCAGGAAGTGTTCACCCATCAATACATAATTATGCGGCGTATGGTACACCGCGGGTTGGCAAGCGGGTCATACGCTCACACTGATTACGTCCCTGCCCTTTGTACACACCCCCTCCCCACCCCCCGCTTCTACCATGGTCGGGTGACTTGGTGGATTATATATAGACAAACAGCCAAAACCGCAAAGAACAATGAAAAGTCTACGTGACTCACAGGTGCGTGTGGACTTTGCAAACAGGAAAACAACTCAGGTGATGAGTTGGGGGTGGGCACATGAGCAGGCAGTGCATACTAAACAAGAAATCAGCAGACTAGCATGACAGAGGAGGCGGAATGGGCGTCCTTCCCCTCTCTTCCCATTCCGCACTCCGCGCCCGAGCACCTACCGATTTTTCAAATTTTATTTTCTCCCTGTGCTTAAAAATCATTAAAAAAGCGGCCTGATTATGCGGCGTATGGTATATTTTACTACCCTTTGTTTCTGGTGAAGCACTCAGGCTATATTATGACTTAGACAAGCAGCATGCTAGCCATTATCATGTTTTAAAGAAATACTTGCCTGATATGGCGAACTCCTGGTATCAGTGCCATGAAGTGGCTATAGCTTAGCCTTTAATTTGAAAATAAACTGATCGGAAACTAATGATTATTCTGCTTCTACTCAACAAGTCTTAAGCATTAATGTTATACATTTTTTTTAAAATGACACCATTTCTTTTGTTGGAGACCAATTATATGCTTTCTTCCCCCAAAGAAATTTCACAACTTGTGATTACTATTTAGTAGAGTTGAGGTGAATGCTGAATATGTGTTTGAGCTGGATATTTTCATGTACATTACTGATATTTTATTTTTTCTTACGTTTCAAAGACAAAAATTAGCATTGACATAAAAAGTATCTCCTATAGCATGGGGACAACCAGGCAAGCACATATTAGAGCTGAATGACAATTAATGAGTTAAAATTAAACTACAGCTAGCAAAGTAACAGCCAGCTCTGGTAAGGGAGACCATATTTACTGATCATTTTGTTGTGAGTGCACCATGGCTACAGATAAACCATATCAGTAAGGAGGTGCTGCTTTTGCCCTCATTAAAGGTCAGTTTACCACATTTCTGGTATGTTTATGAGCAGTATTCGCATTTAAGGAGGGTGAATAACAGTTATTGTTATAAAACTGGAACTCCAAAAGTTTGTATTTGTAAATATACAAACCCATGTTGTATACAGAAATAGAGTAAGCACAAAAATTAAGTGAATAGTATTTTTATCTTTAACAAAACTGACGATTTTGGTGCCTTTGGCAGCAATTAACAAGAACATCAAGAGCTCATGTTCTGGCTAATAAAGAAAACAAAAAATAATATGTTAAAATTATTTTCATGTACAGCAGTGTTTGATAAACTGGGGGTCATTTGGGCATGTTTGAAAATAGGTGAAGACATTATTTAAAGCACTATTACATTTCTACTATTGGTTGCTTTAGTGAAAATGATACATTCACAGTACGTGCTACAAAGTCTTTCATCTCCCTTCAACCTCAAATCACATTTAGTGATACTGATCTGAAGTTGATACATTTGTGGACATCCAAATCAAAATCTCAAGGATAAAAACTATTGTGAGGCACAAAAATTGCCACTACATACTACAGTTTCTTTAGTTATATATTTCAAAAATGCATGTAAGAAAAATACAATTAAATAAAATAAGGAGCAGCAAGCATACAGGTTCTTCAACTTCTTTCTCTGACTTGGTTGTTGGACATTTTAAAGGCACTATCATAGTAGTGCTTAGCGGAAAGTGCATTCAAAACTTATAATGCAAGCAATGGCGTATTACTTTTATAAATAATGTGTATTAGCATTTCTGTTACAGATTAGAGTCATACAATGAAGATAATATTTTTCTTTTTACATTCAGTAAATCAATACATTAAGAGGGACATTTAAACTGTATTTTTTATTGTGAATACAGTAAGACACTATATTGACACAACTATGTCTTCTAATCACTTGGTTATAACAAACACCACGGAAAATAAAGAAACGAATTGTGGAAAACAACAGCTAGTATTATGTTGAAAATTGAGCACATAAAGAACTTGAAATTTGGGATAGTTTTGTAAACAAGATTTATATAAAGCCAAAAATATCCTTTTTGAAAATTAATAGACATTAAAAGAAAAATAATAATTTATTTTGTAAATCTTCATTTTACTTTATTGGAAAAGGTTGATGTTCGACTCTGAAGGCATTTAAAACTCAATTGTGATCTTCTATTTTACATTGGATTATATATTAAAAACTAGGGAGGCCAAGCCCTATGGCGCCTTTGGCGCACAACCCC
The DNA here is from genome assembly GCF_900747795.2 of Erpetoichthys calabaricus. Classification (NCBI taxonomy): domain Eukaryota; kingdom Metazoa; phylum Chordata; class Cladistia; order Polypteriformes; family Polypteridae; genus Erpetoichthys; species Erpetoichthys calabaricus. Next base: position 40,162,573 of record NC_041407.2, read on the forward strand.
CAGTTGCAGCCAGAAAATTAGTAAAATCTGTAAATGTACAAAGCGAAAAGTATTATTTACTGGAGTCAAAAATCACGAAATTCTACAAATATGTAAAAGAAGAATGCATTATTATTTAACGGAGTAAAAATCATGAAATGAGAATAAGATATTTACTCTCTAACCGATAGGAGTATTCCCGTTAAACTGAGGTCCACTATGCTCGATGAGTATTTATACAAGACTAAATAAATGATCCATTAGTTTTAACTGACATTCTTATAGATTAAAAAAAAAAAAAAACTTTTTTTAAAAAATGACTGATTTAAATAACAGGAAAAATCACGTGAAAACTAAAGTAGTATACAATAGGTCATCGTAACTCGACCTTCAGCTAACTAAATCACCTAAATACAAACACTGGGGTTATGAATAGATCATTTTTGTTCCTGTGAAAGAAAGTTTACTCAATCAAAAATAAACATTGATATTAAAAACCACAACTTTCTTGATATTTTAGTTTATAATTTAAAAACGGAATACGAATCTGAAAATCTAACAACATCACATTAAAGTTCGATAAATTCTGGAAAGAATGATAACAAACATATATATGTAGGTTTTAAAATAAGTCCGATTTAAAGCGTGACAAAAAAACGATACATAAAATCTCTGCACAAAATCGTTGCACTTTTAGGCTTATGATTTTATAGAGAGAGAGAGTAGATTTTGGGTTATGTAGAGGCTAGCAGAGCAACCAGCATATTGAACAATTATGTCACCTAACTTCCCTGCTGTTACACCAACCAATTATATAATGAAATAACAACTTGTCCACAGAAATGAATTAGCACGAACACCTAAAACAACCCATAATCATTAGGCATTATATTCATTAAATGTGGATCTTGCACGTCTAAATAAGCTTACTCCAAATGTAGACTAGCAAGGCTTGAAGCCATTTTATTCTGTAAATTTTCACCTATACAGTAATCCCTCCTCCATCGCGGGGGTTGCGTTCCAGAGCCACCCGCGAAATAAGAAAATCCGCGAAGTAGAAACCATATGTTTATATGGTTATTTTATGTTGTCATGCTTGGGTCACAGATTTGCGCAGAAACACAGGAGGTTGTAGAGAGACAGGAACGTTATTCAAACACTGCAAACAAACATTTGTCTCTTTTTCAAAAGTTTAAACTGTGCTCCATGACAAGACAGAGACGACAGTTCTGTCTCACAATTAAAAGAATGCAAATATATCTTCCTCTTCAAAAGAGTGCGCGTCAGGAGCAGAGTCTGTCAGAAAGACACAGAAAAGCAAACAAATCAATAGGGCTGTTTGGCTTTTAAGTATGCAAAGCACCGCCGGTTCAAAGCTGTTGAAGGCGGCAGCTCACACCCCCCTCCGTCAGGAGCAGGGAGAGGAGAGAGAGAGAGAGAGAAGAGAGAGAGAGAGAGAGAGAGAGAGAGACAAAAACAAACAGTCAAAAATCAATACGTGCCCTTTGAGCTTTTAAGTATGCAAAGCAGCGTGCAGCATGTCGCTTCAGGAAGCAGCTGCACAGAAGATAGCAACGTGAAGATAATCTTTCAGCATTTTTAGACGAGCGTCCGTATCATCTAGGTGTGCGAACAGCCCCCCTGCTCACACCCCCTACGTCAGAATCAGAGAAAGTCAGCGCAAAAGAGAGAGAAAAGTAAGTTGGGTAGCTTCTCAGCCATCTGCCAATAGCGTCCCTTGTATGAAATCAACTGGGCAAACCAACTGAGGAAGCATGTACCAGAAATTAAAAGACCCATTGTCCTCAGAAATCCGCGAACCAGCAAAAAATCTGCGATATATATTTAAATATGCTTACATATAAAATCCGCAATAGAGTGAAGCCGCGAAAGGCGAAGCGCGATATAGCGAGGGATCACTGTATATATATATATATATATATATATATATATATATATATATATATATATATATATACACAGTATATATATACACACACACACACACATATATACATACACATATACATCTATACTAATAAAAGGCAAAACCCTCACTGACTCACTCATCACTAACTCTCCAACTTCCTGTGTAGGTAGAAGGCTGAAATTTGGCAGGCTCATTCCTTACATCTTACTTACAAAAGTTAAGCAGGTTGCATTTCAAAATTCTACACGTAACGGTCATAACGGTCGACAACGTCCGCCATGTTAAACTTTCTTTTTTATGGCCCCATCTTCACGAAATTTGGTAGACGGCTTCCCTACGCTAACCGAAACTGATGTACATACTTATTTTGGTGGTATGACACCACTGTCAGCTGCCATATTGAACTTCCCAACGGTCTTTGCTACTTAATGGGCCCATCTTCAAGAAATTTGGTACGTGGGTTCCCAACGCTAACTGAATCCTACTTACGTACATATATACGTCCATAGCCTGCAGCTCGGTCCACACTCTGAATCCTCCAGGCACTCCTGAGCATAATCTAATTTTGAAGGTTGGGGCACCAATAATGTTACTGAGAAACTTACAGCCACCGAAACTTTGTAATGGCTCGAGACTTCAGGTCACATGCCTGCAAAAGAACCTAATGAGGCAACTATTTTTTACTGGCGGTGGCTCAGGGGGAGAGAGTTTTTATTCCTGGCCTCCCCGTTATACCCTCTGATCTCCCATTTCAATTCAAACGCCTCTAATTTCCAGTAAGGCTCTGCTTCACAATGATAATTAATAAGTCTCAGGGACAGACCCTACAAAAGGTTGACATTGATTTGAGGCAAGATTGCTTTTCACATGGCCAACTATACATTGCATGCTCAAGAGTAAGCTCAGCGCACAGCTTGGTCATATTACAACCGGAGGGGCAAACTGACAATGTGGTATACAAAGAGATCCTTAACAAATAATTATTGGTACATTTTCCCTCAGTTTATTATTTAAAATTTTAAAGCAGTACTTCGCCGCTGCAAAGCGCGGGTATTTTGCTAGTTATTTAAATATAACTAAAAAAGAAAAAGAAAAGCACCTGCAAATCAAGAAGATCATGATATTTTTGTGTTCTTCCTGCCCATTAACTTATACCTTTTTCCCTATCCAAACATGCCACAAGATTACATCATAGTGATTTTTGGTTGGGTCCTTAGTTTCTAAAGCCAGTGTAAAGTCAGGAATTTACATCAAATGCTGGGTCTGAATGAAATGCATAGGCAAGCACACAACATGATAAAGCATAATATTCCATAAAGAAGTAAAGTAATACAAGTTGTTAGCTCTTCCGTCACCCCTGACATGCCACACAGGCCAAGGCTTTTTCAACCTAAGTCCAAGATTAATGTACTTCTCTGGAATTTCTTGAAATAATAGAATTATGCAATAATAAACTGTGAAATTTAAATCAGACTACATATTGCACTCAGTTCCATCCTATTAATGTATATGCCATTTCATATAATAGTTTAACATGTTTCATTAAACACTCAGCGTGCTTCTTATATTACAGCAATGAAATGAATCTTCCACACTGTTTAATTTGATCAACAAATATAAGCCCCTAAAATGGCATGCTGGATTAAAAACTTGCACTACAGTATGACTTTTCCTTTAAATAACATAATCTACCCATATATTTGGTGTTCAGTGTTAAGGTATCTTTCACCCCCAATGAGGTGTTAACATTATTATTCATCCTATCACTTACACCAAGAAAAGAGCAACATATATATGGTCACAATTGTTTGGATTTACAGACATTAATTCAAATTTTACTGCTGAGATTTTGATAATAAATCTTGCATGTTATAGTAGAATGATGCATAACAATGCCTAACCTCATTCAGCAGCCAAAGGTGTTGAGAAATTTCCACAATTACCATTCTGGGTATTACAATATACAGTGATCCCTCGCTATATTGCGCTTCGCCTTTCGCGGCTTCACTCCATCGCGGATTTTATATGTAAGCATATTTAAATATATATCGCGGATTTTTTGCTGGTTCGCGGATTTCTGCGGACAATGGGTCTTTTAATTTCTGGTACATGCTTCCTCAGTTGGTTTGCCCAGTTGATTTCATACAAGGGACGCTATTGGCAGATGGCTGAGAAGCTAGATTGCTTACTTTTCTCTCTCTCTTGTACTGACTATCTGTGATCCTGACATATGGGGATTGAGCAGGGGGGCTGTTCGCACACCTAGACGATACGGACGCTCGTCTAAAAATGCTGAAAGATTATCTTCACGTTGCTATCTTTTGTGCAGCTGCTTCCTGAAACGACATGCTGCACAGTGCTTCGCATACTTAAAAGCTCGAAGGGCACGTATTGATTTTTGACTGAACTCTCTCTTTCTCTCTCTCTCTGTGCTCCTGACGGAGGGGGTGTGAGCTGCCGCCTTCAACAGCTTTGTGCCGCGGTGCTTCGCATACTTAAAAGCCAACCAGCCCTATTGATTTGTTTGCTTTCCTCTCTCTTTCTGACAGTCACTGCTCCTGACGCGCACTCCTTTGAAGAGGAAGATATGTGTGCATTCTTTTAATTGTGAGACAGAACTGTCATCTCTGTCTTGTCATGGAGCACAGTTTAAACTTTTGAAAAAAGAGACAATGTTTGTTTGCAGTGTTTGAATAACGTTCCTGTCTCTCTACAACCTCCTGTGTTTCTGCGCAAATCTGTGACCCAAGCATGACAATATAAAAATAACCATATAAACATATGGTTTCTACTTCGCGGATTTTCTTATTTCCGCGGGTGGCTCTGGAACACAACCCCCGCGATGGAGGAGGGATTACTGTACATATACTACAAATATTCTCAAAATGCTTAATCCAAAACAGGAGTGTTCATTTTAAACTTCTGCCTTTGCTTCATTGGATTATGACTCGTATGGATCCCTTATCCATACCCCAGTGTATGAGATTACTGTTTTTTTTTCCTGGCAAAACATAACTTAACTTTTCCCCTCTGAGACCTGGAGAACTTAAATACTGTTACTGTATAGTACCTGTATTTCTGAGACAAGCCAACAAAAAGGTAAACAGCAAGCAGATGGAAAAGTATTTGTTTCTGTTTACTGGGTGTAATAGAAAATACATTTTAGTCACTATAAAACCATCCATATACTGTATCCATCTACTCAACCAACCTAATTCAGTTCTACAGTCACTGGGACTCAGAGCCTACTCCCACATCATTGGGGCAAGGTATAAAACACTCACTCAAACCACACCAATTTAGAGGTGTCAGTTAACTAAACGCAAGTTTGGGTGGTAGAAGCAAAACCAAAGACTGTGGAGAAACACTAAACGAACATGCAAACTCCACACAGTAATGAAGCACAGAATGATATATGCCTGCAGATATACAGTCATAAGTCATGCCACTGGTAGGGTCACCCAAGGCAAACTGGTCCTAGATAAGGGATGAGACGAAGAGCGGTTCAAACCTCCTATGATGAATGAAAACTTTGGACGGCGTTTTCCCTTGCCCGGACGTGGGTCACCGGGGGCCCCCCCTCTGGAGCCAGGCCTGGAGGTGGGGCTCGATGGCGAGCGCCTGGTGGCCGGGCCTGCACCCATGGGGCTCGGCCGGGCACAGCCCGAAGAGGCAACGTGGGTCCCCCTTCCCATGGGCTCACCACCTATGAGAGGGGCCAAGGAGGTCGGGTGCAGTGTGAGTTGGGTGGTGGCCGAAGGCAGGGGACCTTGGCGGTCCGATCCTCGGCCACAGAAGCTGGCTCTTGGGACGTGGAATGTCACCTCTCTGAAGGGGAAGGAGCCTGAGCTTGTGCGCGAGGTTGAGAGGTTCCGGCTAGATATAGTCGGACTCACCTTGACGCACAGCTTGGACTCTGGAACCAATCTCCTTGAGAGGGGCTGGACTCTCTACCACTCTGGAGTTGCCCCCAGTGAAAGGCGCCGAGCGGGTGTGGGTATACTTATTGCCCCCCGACTTGGAGCCTGTTCATTGGGGATTACCCCGGTAGACGAGAGGGTAGCCTCCCTCCGCCTTCGGGTGGGGGGACGGGTCCTAACTGTTGTTTGTGCATATGCACCGAACAGCAGTTCGGAGTACCCACCCTTTTTGGAATCCCTGGAGGGGGTGCTAGAGGGCATACCTTCTGGGGACTCCCTCGTTCTGCTGGGAGACTTCAATGCTCACGTGTGCAATGACAGTGAGACCTGGAAGGGCGTGATTGGGAGGAATGGCCCCCCCCCGATCTGAACCCGAGCGGTGTTTTGTTACTGGACTTCTGTGCTCGTCACGGATTGTCCATAACGAACACCATGTTCAAGCATAGGGGTGTTCATATGTGCACTTGGCACCAGGACACCCTAGGCCTCAGTTCGATGATCGACTTTGTGGTCGTGTCATCGGACTTGCGGCCACATGTCTTGGACACTCGGGTGAAGAGAGGGGCGGAGCTGTCAACTGATCACCACCTGGTGGTGAGTTGGCTTCGATGGTGGGGGAGGATGCCGGTCAGGCCTGGTAGGCCCAAACATGTTGTGAGGGTCAGCTGGGAACGTATGGCACAGCCCCCTGTCAGAAGTAGCTTCAACTCCCACCTCCGGCAGAACTTCGACCACATCCCGAGGGAGGTGGGGGACATTGAGTCCGTATGGGCCATGTTCCATGCCTCTATTGTTGAGGCAGCTGACCGGAGCTGTGGCCGTAAGGTAGTCGGTGCCTGTCGTGGCGGCAATCCCCGAACCCGTTGGTGGACACCGCCGGTGAGGGATGCCGTCAAGCGGAAGAAGGAGTCCTACAGGACCCTTTTGTCCTGTGGGACTCTGGAGGCAGCTGATAGGTACCGGCAGGCCAAGCGGAATGCGGCTTTGGTGGTTGCTGAGGCAAAAACTCGGGCGTGGGAGGAGTTTGGGGAGGCCATGGAGAACGACTTTCGGACGGCTTCGAGGAGATTCTGGTCCACCGTCCGGCATCTCAGGAGGGGGAAGCAGTGCAGTGTCAACACTGTATATGGTGGTGATGGTGCGCTGCTGACCTCGACTAGGGACGTTGTGGGTCGGTGGTGGGAGTACTTTGAAGACCTCCTCAATCCCACTAACATGCCTTCCAATGAGGAAGCAGAGCCTGGGGACTCAGAGGTGGGCTCCCCCATCTCTGGGACTGAGGTCACCGAGGTGGTCAAAAAAACTCCTTGGTGGCAGGGCCCCGGGGGATGATGAGATACGCCCGGAGTTCCTCAAGGCTCTGGATGTTGTAAGACTGTCTTGGTTGACACGCCTCTGCAACATTGCATGGACATCAGGGACAGTGCCTCTGGATTGGCAGACCGGGGTGGTGGTCCCCCTCTTTAAGAAAGGGGACCGGAGGGTGTGTTCCAACTACAGAGGGATCACACTCCTCAGCCTCCCTGGAAAAGTCTATTCAGGGGTCCTGGAGAGGAGGGTCCGTCGGATAGTCGAGCATCGGATTCAGGAGGAACAGTGCGGTTTTCGTCCTGGTCGCGGAACAGTGGACCAGCTCTACACCCTTAGCAGGGTCCTGGAGGGTGCGTGGGAGTTTGCCCAACCAGTCTACATGTGTTTTGTGGACTTGGAAAAGGCATTCGACCGTGTCCCTCGGGGAATCCTGTGGGGGGTACTCTGAGAGTATTGGGTACCGGACCCCCTGATAAGGGCTGTTCGGTCCCTGTACGACCGGTGCAAGAGCTTGGTCCACATTGCCGGCAGTAAGTTGAACCCGTTTCCAGTGAGAGTTGGACTCCGCCAGGGCTGCCCTTTGTCACCGATTCTGTTCATAACTTTTATGGACAGAATTTCCAGGCGCAGCCAGGGTGTTGAGGGGGTCCGGTTTGGTGGACTCAGGATTGGGTCACTGCTTTTTGCAGATGATGTTGTCCTGTTTGCTTCATCAGGCCGTGATCTTCAGCTCTCTCTGGATCGGTTCGCAGCCGAGTGTGAAGCGGCTGGGATGGAATCAGCACCTCCAAATCCGAGACCATGGTCCTCAGCCGGAAAAGGGTGGAGTGCCCTCTCAGGGTTGGTAGCGAGATCTTGCCCCAAGTGGAGGAGTTCAAGTATCTCGGGGTCTTGTTCACAAGTGAGGGAAGAATGGAGCGCGAGATCGACAGGCGGATCGATGCGGCATCCGCAGTGATGCGGGCCCTGCATCGGTCTGTCATGGTGAAAAAGGAGCTGAGCCGCAAGGCAAAGCTCTCAATTTACCAGTCGATCTATGTTCCTACCCTCACCTATGGTCATGAGCTATGGGTAGTGACCGAAAGAACGAGATCGCGAATACAAGCGGCTGAAATGAGTTTCTTCCGCAGGGTGTCTGGGCTTTCCCTTAAAGATAGGGTGAGAAGCTCAGTCATCCGGGAGGGGCTCAGAGTAGAGCCGCAACTCCTCCGCATCGAGAGGAGTCAGATGAGGTGACTCGGGCATCTGATCAGGATGCCTCCTGGACGCCTCCCTGGTGAGGTGTTCCGGGCACGTCTAACCGGGAGGAGGCCCCGGGGAAGACCCAGGACACGCTGGAGGGGACTATGTATCCCGGCTGGCCTGGAACGCCTTGGGATTCTCCCGGAAGAGCTAGAAGAAGTGGCCGGGGAGAGGGAAGTCTGGGCATCTCTGCTCAAGCTGCTGCCCCCGCGACCCGACCTCGGATAAGCGGAAGAGGATGGATGGATGGATGGATATACAGTCATATGAAAAAGTTTGGGAACCCCTCTTAATTCTTTGGATTTTTGTTTATCATTGGCTGAGCTTTGAAAGTAGCAACTTCCTCTTAATATATGACATGTCTTATGGAATCACTAGTATTTCAGCAGTGACATTAAGTTTATTGGATTAACAGAAAATATGCAATATGCATCATAAGAAAAATTAGAAAGGTGCATAAATTTGGGCACCCCAACAGAGATATTACATAAATACTTAGTTGAGCCTCCTTTTGCAAATATAACAGCCTCTAAACGCCTCCTATAGCCTTTGATGAGTGTCTGGATTCTGGATGGAGGTATTTTTGACAATTCTTCTATACAAAATCTCTACAGTTCAGTTTATTTGATGGCTGCCGAACATGGACAGCCTGCTTCAAATCATCCCATAGATTTTCGATGATATTCTAGTCAGGGGACTGTGACGGCCATTCCAGAACCTTGAACTTCTCCCTCTGCATGAATGCCTTTGTAGATTTCGAACTGTGTTTTGGGTCATTGTCTTGTTGAAATATCCAACCCCTGCGTAACTTCAACTTTGTGACTGATGCTTGAACATTATCCTGAAGAATGTGTTGATATTGGGTTGAATTCATCTGACCCTCTACTATAACAAGGGCCCCAGGTCCCTGAACTAGCCACACAGCCCCACAGCATGATGGAACCTCCACCAAATTTGACAGTAGGTAGCAGGTGTTTAACTTGGAATGCGGTGTTCTTCTTCTGCCATGCAAAACGCTTTTTTGTTACGACCAAATAACTCAATTTTTGTCTCATCAGTCCAAAGCACTTTGTTCCAAAATTAATCTGGCTTGTCTAAATGAGCATTTGCATACAACAAGCGACTCTGTTTGTGACGTGAGTGCAGAAAAGGCTTCTTTCTCATCACCCTGCCATACAGATTTTCTTTGTGCAAATTGCACTGAATTGTAGAACGATGTAAAGATACACCATCTGCAGCAAGATGTTCTTTCAGATCTTTGGAGGTGATCTGTGGGTTGTCTGTAACCATTCTCACAATCCTGCGCATATGCCGCTCCTGTATTTTTCTTGGCATTCCAGACCTGGGTTTAACAGCAACTGTGCCTGTGGCCTTCCATTTCCTGATTACATTCCTTACAGTTGAAACTGACAGTTTAAACCTCTGAGATAGCGTCTTGTAGCCCTCCCCTAAATGATGATACTGAACAATCTTTGTTTTCAGATATTTTGAGAGTTGCTTTGAGGATCCCATGCTGTCACTCCTCAGATGATAGTCAAAGGGAAGCACAACTTGCAATTGACCACCTTAAATACCTTTTCTCATGATTGGACACACCTGTCTATGAAGTTCAAGGCTTAATGAGCTAATCCAACCAATTGGTGTTGCAAGTAATCAGTACTGAGCAGTTACATGGATTCAAATCAGCAAAATTACATGGGTACCCAAATTTTTTCACAGCCAGTTTTTTGATTTAATTTCATACAACTAAATACTGCTTCACTAGAGTAAATTATTATGCAGGCTGAGAGGGGTTCCCAAACTTTTTCATACGACTGTAAAGGAAGCAATGCTAACCAATGACCTAGGGTACTTTTAAAGTGCCTTGGAAACATACTCAGACTCTAGACAAATTCATTAATTTTAATGAATAAGAAACGCTACACTGAAAGTTCGTTTTCTGTGATCATAGTCCACTGAAGAATGTTATCAAAGTGCTGGACAACAATCATAGAAAAACAGACTCACCATGAGCTGTGTTCTTCAGTTACACTGAAAATTTGTTTTTCTCTTTTCCAATGCTGTCCATATATGAATATTTATATATTCATATATAAAATATTAATATTCATATTTGATCATTCATTAATTAATAATTAGGAGCTTTAGTGAGCTCATTAAAAAAAGCTTATCAATATATACTCTAAAAGTATAATGATAGTAGGGAACTGTTCTGGCATCCCTAAACACACACAAAAAAACACAAGAGTGGCCAAAGTACACAAAAGTATTGAGTTTATCATAAATATGGCATACAGGGAGCAATGGGAGAAGACAAAACTACAAACACAAATGGAAAGCAAAAACCTTGTTGCCACCTCTTTGGGCATACATCTACTAGAGTACATTCCTGTCTACCAAGTGAGGTGTCCACTTACCTAATTCAAAACATCATCATCAATATCATCATCATCAAAGCAATCTCTTTATCCTCCTGATCCAAACTCTCTGCCCAAATCTAACCTCAATAAGCCTTTTCCAATGAGATGACTTTATACCTGCCCTGTACTTTTAGATGTCAAGAGTACCTCTTCTACAAAGGTATAGAGTAAAATTCCTTTTAGAAGCCGGGACTTTGGAGTCCTGCAGGGGGCTGGAGCCCTGCCCACGGTTTGTTCCTGCCTTGCGCCCTGTGTTGGCTGGAATTGGCTCCAACAGGCCCCCATGACCCTGTGTTAGGATATAGCGGGTTGGATGATGGATGGATGGATGGATGGATGGATGGATGGATGGACTTTAGAGTCAGAGTTGTGGAGTCACAATTATTGGGATACTGGAGTCAGAAAAATACTCTGACTCCAACTAAATGTAAACTGTATTATAATGTGTTAAATCTCCAATTTCAAAAATACTAATTCTATTAAGTTGTTTTGTCTTATAGACTTTTAATAAAAGTATAGCTTCTTTCTTAATTTTGTAAGTTTAGTCTTATGTTTAATGTTACTCAATGTTTATAATCCACAAAAACAGCAGCTACAACTTTTAAACCAATCTGTAATAGGTTAGAATGCTAAAAAAAAGTAGCCTGATGATTCAAGCTGGCAGTGACGAAGTGCCTGATATCTTGTATGTTGTGTGCTTTCAATCAATATAGTATAGTTAAATTACAAATTGAGGAATCAGAGTTGGTGGTTGCATAAACTGTGGAATTGTAGACACAGTGAAATGTTTTGTGTACCGATTCCACAGCCCTTCTAGTGGCTCCTGATGTCATTATCCCTAAGTCTTCCAGTAGTCCCGAGCAAGGTTTACCAGGTAACCTCCATATTTATTTACTTAAGGGGTCAGCTATATTCTCCCTCTTAATGCATGGGTGTGACACATACAGTATGTGATATGTAGACTATATAGTCATCAGGTTTAAGTGTCGCAGACAAACACACCTTCTTCGATTGTGTACAATAAAATTTGGTTGTTTTACTCCTTTGATGGCTTGGATCAATTTTCTTCTCTGTGATTCATCAGTGGGAAAGCCACAGGAATGCATTTAAGAGGGCATGGCTTAAAATTAAATATAGAGGGTGTCTACAAAAGCTATTGAATTAGATGAGTAGAAGTGCACTTACTCGATCATGTCAACCAGTAGAAAGAATATGGAAGCATGAAAAGGACCAAAAGGTCCTGGAGTCAAAAGGCATGGTATGATTTAAATAATGTACACAGCCAAAGTTTGAGTCAATGGGATAGGTTTATTTAGAGATACAAAGCCACATACAGTAGTAATTTTCGAAATTGCCACTATAGATGGGGATGAAAGTTAAACTGGGTAAACCTCAAATACAACACTGCTGGTGGTGTTAAAATTGATTTTCTTCTAATAAAATAGGGAACTTCATTAATAAAGATGTCTCTCTGAGAGGTGCAGACGACTGATGAATTAGCAAATTAAAACAAAGTCTATACAAGCAACAATAAATATCTGACATCATGAGAAGCAAACACAAATTTACCTATCATGTCAACCTAGTATCAGGCTTATAGGTTTTCACATCATATCACATGCATCCTTTAAGATTCATAAAATTTTAATAGAAGCATTTATCCTTTCATTTAAAAGCATGGGCTGCTGGTGGGTCTTAATTACCAAGGGACTCAAGCATGAAACTAATAGGTTTATTTAGAGATACAAAGCCACATACAGTAGTAATTTTCGAAATTGCCACTATAGATGAGGATGAAAGTTAAACTGGGTAAACCTCAAATACAACACTGCTGGGGTTGTTAAATTTGATTTTCTTCTAATAAAATAGGGAACTTCATTAATAAAGATGTCTCTCTGAGAGCTGCAGACGACTGTTTTAATTTGCTAATTCATCAAAGTCTATACAAGCAACAATAAATATCTGACATCATGAGAAGCAAACACAAATTTACCTATCATGTCAACCTAGTATCAGGCTTATAGGTTTTCACATCATATCACATGCATCCTTTAAGATTCATAAAATTTTAATAGAAGCATTTATCCTTTCATTTAAAAGCATGGGATGCTGGTGGGTCTTAATTACCAAGGGACTCAAGCATGAAACTAATATATTAGAAAAAGGAGAGGTGCCCAGTAGATAAAAATGCCATCTGCTTAGAAAAATATTGAAAAAGTGCAACTCTAAGATTTTAATTTATGTGCTAACAGCCTACTGTGGAAGACACAAGAGCTATCACAGTTCGTTACCAAGGAAACCTTGATTGGAAAGATCACGATTTGATGAAAATCGGAAGAGAAAAAGAAAACAAAGTTGAATCAGGATGTAATTTGGAATTAGTTAGGAAGGTGGTAGCTAATGAAAACAAATTACATATATGTAGTGTTATTTTAAAAAGAAAAAGAAAATATGTAATTCTCAATTAGATACAAATAAGATAAAAAGCTTCTTAGTATAATAAGAAAGACTCCAGTACAAGTAATTAGAAATTATGAAAAAGAAAAATTATATTTAATAAAAAATAATTTTAAAAAAAAAATACCAAAAAAATAAGACTATTCAGTGAAAAAGCACTACTGATCATCAATATCTGACATGATTCGTATTTATTAGTCTGTCACTTTCCTCTTTTCCCAATTTAATATTCATTTTTTTAAAAACATGTAAAAATGCAAACCACAAACGCTGACTAAGTACAAATGAATATAATACACTGGGCATGATTTTTTAACAACTATATTTCATATAAGCAATTGTCTGACAGTAGATGGCACCACAGTGCTCAAATATCAAAAAATGCTAATTAAATAAAAACATGATGACAAAACATCACCTTTATAACATTTAGTGCTCATGTCACATAATAAACTGGTACTGCAATGCAATATTATTTAAACATGGATGCAATACCACAATTTTGGGTAATCACAGTCATAATACTTTTGTGACACTACTAGAATTATACCATATTGCCTAGGTGAGATCACACGATCGTCAGAGAGTTATTACAGAGTTAAGCTAAGTGCAAATGCTATACCTGCTTTCATTACACACTGTTAAGCCACAACATTAAAACCATTGGCAGGCAAGTGAATAACATTGACTATCTCAAATACAATGGCACCTGTCAACAGGTTGGATACATTAGGCAGCAAATGAACAGTCAGTTCTTGAAGGTGATGTGTTGGAAGCAGGAAAAATGGGCAATCGTAAGAATAACAGCAACTTTGACAGGGATAGGATGGAGAGCCGACAAGGTCACAGCAACTGCAAAATGGCAGATCTTGTGGGGTGTTCCCGGTATGCAGTGGTTAGAACATATCAAAAGTGGTCCAAACAAGGACAGTCAACAGACCAATGATGGGGTCAGGGGTGCCAAAGGTTTACTGATGTGAGTGGGGAACAAAGGCTAACCCATCTGGTCCAATACCACAAAACAGCTACTGTGGCACAAACTGCTGAAAAACCTAATGTTGGCCATGAGAGAAAGGTGTCTGAACATGTGCAGTTGCTGTTTGTTGAATATGGGCTGCATAACTGCAAACCAATCAGAGTGCCCATGCAGTCTCCTCTCCACCACCAAAGGCACATACAATGGGCAAGTGAGCATCAGAATTGATCATAGAGCCATGGAAGAAGGTGGCCCAGACTGATGAAGTTTTCTTTTAGATCATGTGGATGGCCAGGTGCGTGTCCACTGAATGTCTGTGGTAGAGACAGCAGAAGGATTCATTATGGGAATAAGGCAAGTCGGCAGAGGCAGTGTGATGCTCTGAGCAAATGTTCTGCTGGGAAACCTTGGGTCATGGCATTCATATGGATGTTACTTTGAAACGTACCGCCTACCTAAAGATTATTGCAGGCAGTATTCCCTGATGGAAGTGGCCTTTGTCAACACAATAATGTGCACAGCAACACTGCAAAAATTGTTCAAGAATGGATTGATGAACACGAAAAAAGTGTTGACTTAACCTACAAATTCCCCAGATCTCTATCCGATCAAGCATCTGTTAGATGTGTTAGAAAAACAAGTATAATTCAGGAAGGTCCCTCCTTGCAAATTACAGAACCTAAAGGATCTGCTGCTAACGTCTTGGTGCCAGATACCAAAGTACAGTAATCCCTCGCTATATCGCGCTTCGCCTTTCGCGGCTTCACTCCATCGCGGATTTTATATGTAAGCATATTTAAATATACATCGCGGATTTTTTGCTGGTTCGCGGATTTCTGCGGACAATGGGTCTTTTAATTTCTGGTACATGCTTCCTCAGTTGGTTTGCCCAGTTGATTTCATACAAGGGACGCTATTGGCAGATGGCTGAGAAGCTACCCAACTTACTTTTCTTTCTCTCTCTCTTGCGCTGACATTCTCTGATCCTGACGTAGTGGGATTGAGCAGGGGGGCTGTTCGCACACCTAGACGATACGGACGCTCATCTAAAAATGCTGAAAGATTATCTTCACGTTGCTACCTTCTGTGCAGCTGCTTCGTGAAGCGACATGCTGCACGGTGCTTCGCATACTTAAAAGCTCGAAGAGCACGTATTGATTTTTGATTGTTTGTTTTTCTCTGTCTCTCTCTCTCTCTCAGCTCCTGACGGAGGGGGTGTGAGCTGCCGCCTTCAACAGCTTTGTGCCGCGGTGCTTCGCATACTTAAAAGCCAAACAGCCCTATTGATTTGTTTGCTTTCTCTCCCTTTCTGACATTCTGTGCTCCTGACGCGCACTCCTTTCAAGAGGAGGATATGTTTGCATTCTTTTAATTGTGAGACTGAACTGTCATCTCCGTCTTGTCATGGAGCACAGTTTAAACTTTTGAAAAAGAGACAAATGTTTGTTTGCAGTGTTTGAATAAAGTTCCTGTCTCTCTACAACTTCCTGTGTTTCTGTGCAAATCTGTGACCCAAGCATGACAATATAAAAATAACCATATAAACATATGGTTTCTACTTCGCGGATTTTCACCTTTCGCGGGGGGTTCTGGAACGCAACCCCCGCAATGGAGGAGGGATTACTGTACACCTTCAGAGGACTTGTGGAGTCCTTGACTTTATAGGTCAGAGCTGTTTAGGCAGAACAAGAGGGACCTACACAATAGTAAGCTGGTGGGTTTCTTGTGGCTGGCCTCTGTATATCATATATAGAAATTATATTACAATAAAATACTATATACTGAATATTTTTTAATACAGGGTGGTGCTGAAAAGTAGGCCTTATAACTTTCCTATATGAAATGCACATCAAGGATGCCACAATAAAATTAACTTAATCTTATTATGTGTGCAGAATTTGAAAAACATATTGCTAACTGAAATTGGCTACTGCTCAGAACATACAAGGTAATAAAGCTGCCATTTCAAAAACTTCACTGGGCTACTCATTTCAAACTCAAAACCTTATAAAGCAACAGAGAAAAGAAAGCAAAGAACTGTGACTCCTGATTACAGGAAGAGACCAAAATTCACCGTGTTTCTATACGAGATCCAAAATGCCAAAATGTTTATGGACCTTAGATAAAGTATGCTTTATCTAATTTACCTCTGTTTCTTGTAGACTATAAATAATTTTATAATTTTATATAATAATTTTAATTAGTTTTATGTATTTCCATGATCTGCCAAAGAATCCATACACTTAATTTTAAATACCTAGAGGAACACATTGAAGCTACTGGACAGAATTATAATAATAAACTTGCACATACTGTATAAATGTCCCTCGAGGTCTGACATCAAAGTGTAGCTTGTGAGTTTAGTCAGTAGCTGCTGCTCTCAAGCCTCAGTAAACATTCAGACTGATATACCAGTGCTCAAACAGGTTCTCGTGCACTATTATGCTACATGGATCTTTTACATGAACACATGAAGAAGCAAAAAAAAAAACAGAAATTCTTCCTTTGTAGGTACATTTTGAAACGTTTCTGAATCCGCAATAACATTACAATAACAAATAAACCTCTTTTCTTGCTACCACCATATAATATTTCTCATCTTTACTTTATAAGGCATCATTTTCAGATCAAGTACATACCATTTGCAATACCTGAGGCACCAGTGAATATGAGATTTTATTCTACAAATCGAATTACATAAATTATTTCCTGGAAGTACTGTAACAATCTAAGTAAGAGTTATTCATATAGTTTACACAGGAGACACAGTTGCTGTATATCTTTACAGCCACTATAGACACAGTTCACTAATGAGATATCCTGCCAAGATGGGAATATCGAATTCCTCAAAAATGACCTTCAGCCTCAAGCTAACAAAAATCTATGGGGGGGCTTTCACACACTTTTCAATGACTATTTTTCACAGCTTTCAAAAATAATTTTTATTCACCTATTTCATTGTATACAGCCCCAGTACTGACATTTACCTTTATTGTAGTAGACATTTCTGAAGAATAATCAGAAGTGTTCTGTGTCATAAGGGCATCAAACAGTTCAAGTTATATTTAAGAACAAGGACAGCTACATACATAAAGTCCTGTCTGGCACCAAGTGGGAAAAACCAGAAGAACAGTTAAACAGTTGCAGAGATTTTGCACTTTCATTGAAATTTGTCAGCTGCTCCACTACTTGCTTTAGGTAGAAACATCTCTCTTACCCTGTGTAATCACTGAATAGCACCACAGCAGTGACCTTTTAACAGGAAAACACTTTTAAGTCTTTTTTTCCAAACTAGAATGAGAGTTTATTTTCTTACAATGATATAAATTGCCATGAATCAGACAAAGTGAGATAGAGAAATGTACAATAACATTAAAAATTCTTTGAGGACAAATATCTTGAAATCTCTAAGGTACCATTGGTGACGCTTCCATCGTGTCTCTAAAATATGCATTTTTCAATATATTTATTTCTTTGAAATTTTTGTAGGTTTTTTAGAAATAATTAACTGTTATGGGTACAATAAACTTTTAATGTCTCAAATCAGGATCAGGCATGATTTCTGTTTTGTGCCATTCCTGGCAGAAGAGGTTGCAACTTACCACAACCCAGAACAGGACAAAGCAGAATTAGATATGGACAGACAGTGGTACATGCAAAGCTGTGTTATGTCTGTACCAGTAAGAACTGAGGGCCTATAACGTAGTGATCTGCCTGTAGATGATTAAGAATTATTGTCCTTTGAAGACTACTGTCACTGACAAGAAGACTATGCTTTGTCAATGACTGTAGTACAACTATGTCTAGTTGGTTAGTTTAACAGATAGTGTGCTCCAAATTTCACAGAAACGGTAAAACCCACTATTACTGCAAAAAAAATCTATACATAATATACTTCTCATTTGATCATTATGCCTGAGTGGCAGGCTAATCATTATGCACTAGATTTAGAAAATACTCTGAATCATTCACTTTTTTACATTGTGCTATGTTGTAACCTTCTACTAAAATCAATTAAATTATTTTTTTTCTCCACATCCTGCAACACGCAATACTGCAGAATGACAAAGTAAAAACAGGATTTAAGAGGCAAATTTCAAAAAAATAAAAAATCTTAAGTATCACAGTAATACAAGTATTTATATCGTCTGCTGTGACACCTGAAATTTGGCTCAGGTCAATCCCATTCTATTAATTATTATTTCTGCACTTTGTTTGGAGTCAACCTGTGGTCAATACAATTAATTGAACATGAGTAGGAAAGCCACACACCTGTCTAAAGAATGTCCCAAACTTGCCAATATGTGCAAGAGCAATAACCAAGCTATGGGTCGAAGGAACTCCCTGTTGAGTTTAGAGACAGGATTGTGCAAAGGCACACATCTGGAATGCTGCCAAAAATCATGCAGGATTAAAAATTACCAAGGGAACAGTTGCTTTAATAATTCTTAAACAGAAGAAGTTCGGGAACAACTATGACTGTTCCTAGATTTGGACTCCCAGCCAAACTAAGCAATCATGGGTCATGTGATAAGAGAGGTGACCAAAAACCTAATGGTTACTCTGGCTGAGCTCCAGAGCAAGTTAGAAACTTGCAGAAGGACAACTATCACTGCAACACTCCACTGATTTGGGCTTTATGACAGAGTAGCCAGACATAAGCTTCTCCTCTTTAAAATACACATGGAAACCTGTTTGTAGTTTGCAACAGCACTCCTAAATGACTCTCAGACTGTGAGAAGCACGATTCTCTGATCTGATGAAACCAATATTAGCATTATGTCTGGAGGAAACCAGGCACTGCTCATTGCCTATGCAATTCCAACAGTTAAGCATGGTGGTGGCAGCATCATGCTAGCAGGGGTGTCAAACTCCAGTCCTGGAGGGCCACTGTGGCTGCAGGTTTTCATTCTAACCTTTTTCCTAATCAGTGACCAGTATTCACTGCAAATTAACTCCTTTTCCCTTCATTTTAATAACCCTGTTTTTAAGGATTCAGTCCTCTGAATTGATTCTTTTCTTCATTAAATGACAGCCAAACAGAAATGAGATGTGAAACGAGCCAGCAGATGACCGGCTAAATCAGGGCTTCAAACTCCAACCAATTTCACTCCAACCACTTTCTTAATGTTAATGTCTTGCTGTTAATTAAACCTGCTATTTAATTCCACAGCTTATTGTTGCTCTCATTCTGCCACAGCAGACATTTACAAAACTGTTGATTTTTTTTCTAAGAACATTGTCAAAATGTTTTGGTGACCTGAGAGATCAACATTACTGAGACCTAATTAAATAAAACGAAACAACAAAGGGACCTAAGTCAGGTTAATTAAAACTAAGGTTAAAAAAAAAAGTTAACTGGCAGCAAAAACTGGTCGCTAATGAAGATATTGGTAAGAATAAAACCTGCAGCCACTATGGCCCACCAGGACTGGAGTTTGACACCTGTGTGCTATGGGGTTGTTTTTCAGTAGCAGAGAGTGGGAGAAAAGATGGCATTGAAAGGATGCTAAGCAGGGTAATGTACAGGGATATCCTTAATTAAAGTGTCCCAACAACACAATGACTCTAAGCACAAAGCAAAGACAACACAGTAGTGGATGAAGGACAACTTGCATTGATAACTGTCTGGATGGTCTTTATTAACTTTGGCACACAGAATCTGACATCCGTTTTTCCCAAAAATAAACTGAAACATGGACTCATCTGACCACAGAACCCGTTTCCATTGTCTTTCAGTACATCTCGGATGAGCTTGGGCCCAGAGAACTCACAAATGTTTCTGAACAAAATTGATGTATGGCTTCCTCTTTGCATAATACGGCTTCAGCAAGCATTTCTTGATGCAGTGGCAGAATGTTTTAAGAGAAAATGATTTCCCAAAGTACTCCCAAGCCCATGTGGCTATGTCCGAATTGGCAGCATGACAGTTTCTAATGCAATACTGCCTAAGGGCTCGAAGGTCATGCACATTCAGCAGTGGTTTCCGCCCTATGCCTTTACACAAAGGGATTTCTCCTCACTCCCTGAATCGTTTCACAATGTTATTAACTGTAAATGGTGATAGACTTAAATTCTTTGCTATGTTGCACTGAGAAACATTGTTTTTAAATTGACAGATAATTCTCTCACAAAGTTCAAAACAAAGTGGTGAGCCACAAACCATCTTTGCTTGCAAACAATGAGCCTTTGGTGGATGCTCTCTTTATACCCAATCTTGATATCCACACCTGTTACCAGTTAACCTGCTAATTGAGGAACCTTACAGAATGTTACTTCTATAACCTTTACAGTCTCTTTGCCTCTGTCCCAACTTTTTTGGAGTGTCTTGCAAGCATCAATTTCTAAATTTGTTTATGTTTAAAAAAAGAGAATTACGTTTGTCAGTAAAAACAAAGAAAATCTTTTCTTTGTTCTTTTGCCTGTTAAATAAAGGTTCAAGTGAATTACCAAATTACAGATTTTAGTTTTTACTACCATTTTCAGAAAATGTCCCAACTCTATTGGAAATGTTTTTCAAGTGGAATTTGAAGTTTGAGTTTAGTTTGAATTATTTGGGTAGCAGAGTGTTAACAAGCATTACAAAAGTTAAGAGGCACTTCAGCGTTGATTACATTAATCAGTAATACATTCATTATTTGTTTAAAAAATAGGTTTAAGTTTGAAAAAGATAATACATATGCAGTATACTAATATTTAGTGATATAGTTGGAATTTTCAGTTATACAGAGATATGGATTTGAGGCCATAACTCACCACTCCAGGCCTAAGCACTTTCTTCTGTTACTTCAAGTGCTGCTTTTCGGCCTTAATTTTTAATGGGAGACCTAAGAGCGACTTAAGAACTTAAAGGGAGACCTGGGAGTGGCTTCCTTTCATTTAAACCACTTGGTGTTATTTCACCTCAGTATAACAGGTTTTACTGCCTTGGGGGATTTTCACCATTGTGTTTATAAGAATCATATGTTCATTATGTACAGCCTTTATCTTACCATGTCCATGCGTGAAATTTATTCACTGTCATTTTCTGCTAGATAATGAAATGTAAAAAGTGCTTAGAAGCAAGCATTTCCACATAAATTGGGAAATAAGATATCTTAACTTATACAAATACTTTAAAGCTACTTTCATGGCAACATAATTTTCAAATCAGGCTTGTAACATGTGCTGTTGTGAGATATATGTTTGCATTACTATATAGAGAAAATATATATGGATAATGACACTTACTGACGGGTAATATTTATTGGACATGTCAAATTAATTCAAATTTCAAATCTCACAATCAACTGACACTTTAATGTTCCAAATGTCTCCTTCCATTTTTTTTATATAAGTTCCAACTCTAAGGCTACTTCTGTGTAATAAAATGTATTCATTTAAGATTATTCTATTATTTCAGGATTCCTGTAAAACCCCACTCATTGTGTTGTTTTCAAGGTGTGGAAAAATAATGATATGACTTTGTTAGATGTTATTGCTTAGCCTGTGTACTAAACCAGAACTGGCCAATGAACAAGACAGATAGTATCTGCACTAATTACCAGTACCCACAACTGGAGGTGGCATTCCATTATCTCCCATACTAATCATATATGTGTGTGCTTTCATTAATTTTTTCAAATTTTAGTTTTTATACTAATGAACATTACTTTGGATTTAAAAACCCAAAAATGACTCATTTTAGGGTTTGCCAATTGAAGTATGCGGTTTTCACAGCCCCTTTAACTATGGGTCACAGCGCTTATGTGCTTCTATATAAATCATTCAAGACTCTATCTTAACAGTCGTCTGCCTTGTGCTTCAAACAAATAAGCTGAACCACACTGATATCCGGCCAATGAAAAAATCTAAGTAAACACATTTTATTTTAGCGTGAACATAATTCATTACTTTTCTAGAACAGCCTGTCTATAGATTATCCAGAAAGAAAACTGATGGATAGTTGAATAGAGAACTGTAGCCATGTCTAATACATTAAAGTGAATGAAACGCTTCCATTCCTTTACTGTTCAGCATTAAAAAGAAATTAATTTTGCTATTTGTAACTCACCAATTCAAATGTATGAAAAAAGTTAAAGCAATTACAAGTCACAATTAATTCAACACATCATCATGCTCTCAAAGCAAACACAAATCATGTAACTTTATTTTTCATCTAATTCAAAATGGGATAAATATGGCAATAACGAAAGTCTTATTGCCTTGACAGAGCTGTATGATTATCACCTTTGTTAAGTTAGACCAAGTGTGATTTTTAAATAAAACGAGGCTGTAATAATCTTCCCTTCTACTGATAGACCATTTTCAGATATATCTGGTATTAATAAAAAAAAATCTTAAGTTCTTTGATCTTAAAGGATAGTAAAAAGACACTACTGGATTAGGAGGTCATATGTCCATTTTGGAAATCTAAATTGATTAAGCTTTATCAAGTTCAAGAATCTGTAAACATGTTCAGTACATATATTTAAGCATTCTTGAAGTTTTTTACTACTTTGTCTATGAATGTGCTAATTTCATTGCTCTGTTTTAAAAAATTTCCACTTCAACCTACATGTATTTTACTATTAAATACACATTGAAAAATATGCATGTACCATTTGAAATTTCTGTAAAAATGTATGATTATTAAACAGTGAATAATTTATCAAAGCACTGCTGATGCCAAATACAGTCTATCTCAACAATACAGTTAGGTCAATAAATATTTGGACAGAGACAACTTTTTATCTAATTGTGGTTCTGTACATTACCACAATGAATTTTAAATGAAACAACTCAGATGCAGTTGAAGTAAAGACTTCAAAAAAGTTTGTCGTTTAGGTATGTGTTCAAAATTTTTTGCATTTCCTATCATCCTACACTTACATAGATCTTTGTAGACAGGGAACAAACATGAAATGCATGTGTTCCAAATAACAATATATTATTTAGCCTATACAGCTCTAGGTACTACCTCACACCCTGATAAACAAGGCTTGAGCTGGGAGAGCGATTTTTGCAGTTTTTACGGCAGTGGGAGGATGGGATAGTAGCCTGCTTCTTGCAAAACAAAAGGCACTGACTGAGAGGTGCGCATGGATTTAAGGTGGGCTGGGTTTACGAGTTTTTCGTAGGCTTTGGTAATTCTAGTGTTAAGAATATATGTAGTGGTTTCTTTGGTATCAGCCTGGTCTCTTCTATGGGAAGCCCAAGAGAGCAAGGCAACATGATGATGCAGCTAGGGGGCAGACGTAGTTTTATAACAGACAAAGCTACTGATAGAATGAGCAGCATCAACATTTTGTTTATTGGTTTAGATTCCTGTTTTTGAGATGGTGTTCTGTTTCTGATTTTTGTGATATATTGGATTAGTTTGCATTAGGAAACACGTTTTTTTTCCTGCATTGCCTTTTTGTTAATCTAAAAACAAATTTTTTACTTTGTATTTGTTTTTTCTTTTGGAGCAGACATTTTTAAACTGTTTTCTATTTTGACCTAAATGGGTGTTTTTAAACTTTAAAAGCCTTTGACCTAATCAAAGCACCGTGATGTCCCTACATTGATGGATTAAAGACCAGAAGTCCACGTGACCATCATCATCAAGTCCTTCCATGAGAACCCTGAATACAATGAGGACTGATTGATGTAATTTATGTTAGGTAGAATGCCTAGAGGGGGCTGGACGGTTTCATGGCCTGGAACCTGTGCAGATTTCATTTTTTCTACAGCCATCTGGAGTTTTTCTTGTTTTTTCTATCCTCCCTGGCCATCGGACCTTACTTTTATTCTATGTTAATTAGTGTTCTCTTATTTTAATTCTTATTTGACGTTGTTTCTCTTTCTTCATCATGTAAAGCACTTTGAGCTACATTCTTTGTATGAAAATGTGCTATATAAATAAATGTTGTTGTTGTTGCCCCATTTCTAGGCCTCTACAGGCTAGAACCTGGACTTTTGACTCAGAATACCTAGGATGTGGCCAATTTAGAGGGCCCAGACCTGAAGTAATGGCTGATTTTTTATTTTTTTCTAAGCTTGGTCTCAATTTTTCTGCTTTATTATGGCAAGAGTTACAACAATATATTAACTATAAAATGACATGAAACACCAAAGGTAAACAAACTATTGACTGTATGGGATAAACGTTTGGCTACATTTGTCAACTTTTTTCATCTGTCCTCCTACCAATGTTTCCTATGATATAGAATAATAGTGAGTAATATTACCTTAAATGTCCTAATTGTAGTTAGTTCTGCCACCCCGACTACAAGTGTTAGGCATAGCGAAAGAATTATGTTGCTGTGTCTTTTACTCTGTCTACAAAACTCTGCTACTGTATATGCTCTCTTTGTGATTAAATATGTCATTCTTTGAATTAAAATAAGCTATTTTCAAAGTATAGTTAATTGGAAGCTAATTGTTTGTTCGTATCTTTTCAATAAGATGTCAGTTTTTGATATAGAGGCATATTTGAAAAAGCTTACTGTATACATTGTTAGCTAAGAAGAGTAGATTGCCATTCACATCAGAATCTTATTCAGGACGATGATGTAGTAAATCTTTAGAGAGAAACAAGGAATCAGCCATTAACCAAAGACACTGAATGCATTCATGAGATAAATATAATTTAAAATGCTAGAAAGTATAAGACAGACAGCAAACTAAAATACTAGAAGTCTAATAGGTATTTATTATGAACAAAGAATAGAAACATATCAATACTAATTTAGTAAGGACCATTCTTTACAGGCATAGTTCAGCCATCAAAAACCTACAACCACCACAGCCATTCATAATTGAGGTTCATTCTGCCCTAGTAACCAAAAATCCTCATGATTTTCCATTTCTTTTAATAACAGACTTTCACTGTACCCTATAAACCTCCAATCCTTGTAACAACACTTTGAATTATTCTGTACTTAACTCAGTCAAACAGTGCCAAATGTTTACAGCTTTTTACTTGTATTTGACAGGATACTATGCGTAATGGCACCTCAGATGAAAATATAACGCTGTTAAAAGTATCTGGAAGGCCAAAGTTTGTTCTTTGCAAAGAATTGCACTGTGTCTTCCAGGATGGAAATATGTCAAATGCAGAGCAGAATGAGATTTAGAATGTATTTTGTTTGAAAAATTCAAGGAATTGGTTTCACAACTAAATTACCATAATTATACTTAAATTTTTGCCATCCTGTGTTACAGCTCCTGCAAAAAAGGCAAAATCTTTTTTTTCTTTTTTTTTAAAAAGAACATGTTCAACAAGCCATCCCCACCTTGAGGATTCTTTAAGATATTAACTTACATTTGGCTCCAACATCATTACTTAATTTTCTGATTCTTCAAATCCAAGTCCTCAGAATAATTAAGACATAAACCTTTTCGACACCTTTTGTGAAAGTGTTTCTTTGATATTTGGACTTCAGGCTTCACACATTATATACACTTCATGTCTACATTTTGTCAATTATTACCAAAACATGAAAAATGTTTGGTCTCGTCCGTTACAGGAGATGGACGTCTGAAGAGGAGCTCCGCTAGCAGCGGCTTTATTTTCCCACGTATTTATTATTATTTAGAGGTATCTTGTATTTACCCGACCCAAGGAATTTCCACTACAATATATAAACATGAGTAACAAGAAGAGAAGTCAGAAAGAACCGGAAAAGAAACTTAAAGCTGCATCAAAGTCTGGACAGACGTCTGGCCCGAGTACGAGGTATGGTCTCTCAGAGACTGACCTGGAACAGGCAGACGAATGCGCAGACTTCCTAGGACCCCGCTCCACTGCATCGTCTCCTGTCGAGAGTGAAAATGGGAGCGAGGGTGCAAGTGACACAGGTCACGATGGATCGCCGATTTCTGAGGATCATTCAAGACTAGAAAAGGCCCTGCAGTACGTGCTCTCATCTACTCAATGCGAGCCCGCAACATCTGCTTTAACAGGAGCTGCTATACCACTTGCGGAGCACGAAAGCACAAAAGCTGAAGCGAACTGTCCGAACAGAAAGAGATGATCGCTACACTGGCCACGGATATCAAAACACAGGAAATGCATCTATTTAAACGTTTTGATGTGACCTTTAAAGGCATAGTGGGGAAATTAGAGGAACACATTGAAGAAAATAGATCCAAACTGAAAAAACTTGCCGATCAGTTGAATGACGTTAAGCAGGCATTCACGGCTTGAATTGAAACAGCGGAACAATTGGCGTCCAACGCCGATGAAAAAGCTACAGCTGTGAATTCCGAATGCAAAAAACTCGGAGACAGATTTGCGGCCCTGGAAGATGGGTGCAGAAGGAATAATATAAGAATTGAAGGTATGCCTGAGAAACGAGAAAGTTCAAACCCAGTGAAATTTGCAGTAGAATTACTCTCTAAAATAATTGGAGATGACTTTAAATTAGATACCGAGATAGCAGCAGCTTATCGCATACTCAGATCAAACACCTTTAAACCCAGGTCTTTTATTGTTCGCTTCAAGCGATTACGATGTAAGCATGATGTGATGGCACTTCTCAGACACAAGCAAGAGATTATATTTGAAAATAACCTCATTCATATTTTCCCCAACTTCTCACCTTTAACCGCTGTAAAACGCGCAGCCTACTTCGACATTAAAAAGCTGCTACGGAAAGCCGATATAAAATACAGCCTCTTGTATCCCGCCAAACTGAAAGTAGAAGTTCAAGACAAATATTATGTATTTTCAAGCAAGGAGGAAGCTGAAAAGGAATTAAAGAAGCTGTTCCCGACACACTTTTGAAAGTCAATAATGAGCCGTATTCTGTCATGGCATGGGAAGGACTTATCATCTGCTGTCTGATCCACTTTTAAAAAGACGGGTATTGTAATTATACATCCTTTTCTTTGCTTGGACACTATAGGTTTATGTTTTAATTACAGCTATGGAATGTGGAAGTGTGGAAGTAATTAAAGTAGGGTTTTTTTTTTTGTTTTACTACCCTAAAATAGACTGTTTAACATCATACCCTTGGTTAATTGCTATTTCTACTATTGCATTAGGATCTATTATGTTTAACCATGACCATTTTTTAAAATCATTCCCAGAGTTCATTATTTTATTAATCTTAATATCTTAAAATTGCTGAAGATTATATCTTAAGCTTAAAGACTGTTAATGATTATATTTTTGGCAGATAGTATTTTAGCTGCAATAGATATCTCTACTTTGTTTTAATTATCAAATGCCGCTGTTTTGGCTTGTTTTGAACATGCTCTGTCTCTTCGTATGTCAGAGGACTGGGACACTGCGAAGTGGGATCTAGCCTCATGCAGGCAGGCAAAATGGGGTGGGTGGGGGGATAAAGGGGGAGAGAAGGAGAGCAGGCTATATCAAATCTATTCTTCCAATCCTTATAACTATAAATATCAACGTATCAATAGGCTATATGGCAATAACTCGTGGGGAAATTTGAAATTAAGAATAAAACTGCCTCACTACCAGTTAAGACTATAAAATGACATTAAAAACTCAGAATCAATGTCTCCATGATGGGACAGTTAACTTTGTGAGCTAGAATGTTAAAGGCCTGAATCACGAATTAAAGAGAAAGAAAGTATGCTCTCACCTAACAGGCTTAAACGCTAAAATAGTATTTTTACAGGAGACCCACTTACTAAGCAAGGATCAGTCCAGACTACAAAAAGACTGGACTGGCCAAATGTTCCATTCTAGCTTTACAAAGAAAACTAGACGAGTGGGAATTCTCATACACAGAACAGTCCCATTTGTAGCATCAGATGTAGTATCGGACCCTGAAGGGAGATATGTGATGGTCATGGGCAACTTTTTTAACAATAAAATGATTTTGATAAATGTTTATGCACCCAATGTCGATGATAAGGAATTCATGCAAAATCTATTCACATCCATTCCCAATGTGAACACTCATAAAATTATAATGGCTGGGGACTTTAATTGTGTTTTAAATCCACTCTTAGATAGGACTCCCGTCACAGGGGGGACGACATCTAACACTGCAAAGACAATTACACAGTTTGTAACTGACCACAACTTATCAGACCCCTGGAGGTTTCTTAACCCAAACTCAAGAACATATTCGTTCTACTCACCAGTGCATCATAGCTACTCAAGAATTGATAATTTTTTATAGATAATAATTTCTTGCCTATGATTACATCGTGCAAATACGACACAATTGTTATCTCCGACCATGCCCCTCTAGTCTTGGAGCTAAAATCATTAAGCCCCTCACACTCACCTCGCAGATGGCGTCTTAACACTCTTCTATTAGCAGACAAGAACTGCACAGAATTTATATCCAATCAAATCAGCTTCTTCATAGAGACAAACACACCCTCAAAGGTTTCTGCAGGAACACTCTGGGAAACTCTAAAGGCCTTCTTAAGAGGACAGATTATTTCATATCTTTCCCACAGAAATAAATTAGAAACCAAGAAAGTGTCAGAGTTAAGAAGCAAAATTACTAGAATAGATGAAGAACAAGCCAGGCATCCAAGTGAGGCTCTTCATAGGAAAAGGCAGGCTCTGCATACAGAACTCAACATCTTGACAACTAAAGAAGCTGAACAAGTTTTTTATAAGTCAAGACATCATTACTATGAACACGTAGAGAAAGCTAATAACTTTTAGCTCAACAAATCAACAAATCTTCTGAGTTCAAAGAACACAACACACAATCTAATGCATTTCTGGAAACATTACAGACACCACAAATAGATACTTTAAGTGCTGAGGAACTGGATAAACCTCTGACCCTATCAGAATTACTAGATGCTATAAAGTCACTTCAAAGCGGGAAATCAGCAGGCCCTGATGGCTACCCTGTAGAATTTTATAAGAAATTCTCCACTCAGCTAGCTCCCCTCTTATTGGCAACATTTACAGAAGCTAGAGACAATCAAATTCTACCTCAAACTTTTCGCCAAGCATTAATCACCGTCTTTCCTAAACAAAATAAGGACTTGTTACAATGTGCATCATACAGACCAATTTCACTCCTGAATAATGATGTTAAGATACTTTCAAAAATTATAGCTTAAAGCATGTGCTGCCTTCGGTAATATCACAGGATCAAACTGGATTTATTAAAGGCCGACACTTATCTTCCAATCTCCGACGCCTGTTTAATGTAAATTATTCACTAGCAAAGTCAAACACCCCAGAGATATTATTATCACTAGATGCAGAAAAAACATTTGATATGATTGAATGGAGCTACATTTTCACTGCATTGGAGAAATTTGGGTTTGGCCCGAATATGTGTGCATGGATCAAACTCCTGTATACCAATCCAGAAGCTTCAGTTTGTATTAACAATATTTGTTCAGACTACTTTAAGCTAGAACGTGGCACCAGACAAGGATGCCCCTTGTCACCACTGCTGTTTGCAATCGCCATTGAACCACTGGCGGTTCACTGGCGAAATTCTTATCAGATAAAGGGGATTATCAGAGACGGACTGGAACAGAAAATTTCTCTATATGCAAATGATATGGTTTTATATATATCAGACCCAGAAAACACTGTGCCTGCAGTTTTAACAGCACTTACAGAATTTCAAAAGATATCCAGTCTCAGAATTAATCTGAATAAAAGTATACTCTTTCCAGTGAATTCACAAGCTTATAATATTAGATTGGACACCCCACCTTTTACCATAGCAGATCAGTTTAAATACCTAGGGGTAAATATCACAAGTAAACATAAAGCTCTTTATCAACAAACTTTTGCCGTCTGTATGGAAAAAATTAAGCAAGACTTGCATAGATGGTCAACCCTACATCTCACTCTAGCCTGAAGAGTTAACGCTGTTAAGATGAATATCCTTCCTAAACTTCTTTTTTTATTTCAAAACATTCCAATATATATCAATAAATCATTTTTTAAGCAATCAGATTCAACTATAACCTCATTTATTTAGAACTCAAAACACTCACGTATCCGAAGAGCGACCCAGCAAAGACCTCAGGCAGAAGGTGGCATGGCTCTACCTAATTTTCAGTTTTATTACTGGGCAGCAAACATACAAGTCATAAAAACCTGAACACAAATAAATGAACATACACAAGCTTGGTCCGCAATAGAAGTAAAATCCCGTAGTACTTCTTTATACTCCCTGCTCTGCGCTCCAATAAATGCAAGTTATCGCAAATATACTAATAACCCAATTCTGCTTTACTCAGAATATGGAACCAATTTAGAAAGCAATTTAAGATGGAAAATCTTTTGTCTGTGGCACCCCTGCAGGAGAACCACCTCCAGGCATCCAGTTTTTAATACCTGGAAAAGATTTGGGATTAAATTGCTCAGAGATCTTTATATAGACAATATCTTTGCATCCTTTGAGCAATTAGGTTCCAAATTCAACCTCCCAGCTACACATTTCTTTCACTATCTTCAAATTAGAAACTTTGTTAAACAGAAACTGCCCGATTTTCCTCATCTCGTACCCTCCACCATGCTGGAAAAAATACTGCTCAATTTTCGAGGAATTAGACACCATTTCCGCATTATATAAAATTATGATAGAGTCCCTTCCTTTCAAAGATCCAAGAGGACAATGGGAAAAAGATCTCTTAATTAATATATCAGAAAAGGAGTGGAATGTAGTATTGCAGAGAATTCACTCGAGCTCCATATGCGCAAAGCACAGAATTATTCAACTAAAAATTATATATCGAGCTCATCTGTCTCACTTAAAACTGTCCAAAATGTTTCCTGGGCAAGATCCCACCTGCAAACGCTGCAACCAAGCTCCTGCCTCACTGGGTCACATGTTTTGGGCATGCACCAAATTAACATCATTTTGGACCAAAATTTTTAAGTGCCTTTCAGACAGCCTTGGTATCACAGTCCTCCTAACCCATTAACAGCTGTGTTTGGTGTTCTTCCAGATGGATTTGAAGTGGAGAAGGACAAGCAAACTGTGATTGCATTCACTACACTTTTGGCATGCAGACTTATTTTGTTAAATTGGAAGAATCGTAACTCTCCTCTGATAAGTCAGTGGGAAACCAATGTTTTATATTATTTGAAATTGGAAAAAATCAAATTCTCAGTTAGAGGATCTGTACAGAATTTTTTCAGAACCTGGCAGGATCTAATCAATAATATTTTAGAATAAGAAGAAATAATTATTTCCGCATTTCTTTTCCTTCTCCATTTATTTATTTATATATATATATTTTTTTTTTTTCCTTGTTTATTTTTGCCCTATTAAAAAGCCCTTAGCAATTCTCCGTTGGCCATGCTCACCTTTTCAAAGGTGGGGTTTGATTTGTCTTCAATCCTTTTTTGTATAAATGGATCTATTTGTATGGAATCTATACTAATAAAAGGCAAAGCCCTGACTGACTGACTGACTGACTGACTGACTGACTGACTCACTCACTCACTCACTCATTCTCCAACTTCCCGTGTAGGTGGAAGGCTGAAATTTGGCAGGCTCATTCCTTACAGCTTACTTACAAAAGTTAGGCAGGTTTCATTTCGAAATTCTACGCATAATGGTCATAACTGGAACCTCTTTTTTGTCCATATACTCTAATGGAGGAGGCGGAGTCACGTATCGCGTCATCACGCCTCCTACGTAATCACGTGAACTGAAAACAAGGAAGAGATTTACAGCACGACTCAAACGCAGGAACGAAGGTAAATGACGTTAATTGTTGAGTGCCTTTTAATACTGTGTAAGCATACATATTAACACATGTGCAATTAAACGTGTGCATTTACGGGGTGATTTCTCAGGCTTAAAAGCTCGCCTTTTATCAAACGCGGGAACGAAGGTAAATGACGTTAATTGCTAAGTGTCTTTTAATACTGTGTAAGCATACATATTAACACATGTGCAATTAAACGTGTGCATTTACGGGGTGATTTCTCAGGCTTAAAAGCTCGCCTTTTATTAAAAAGGTAAATGCAAACTGTTTTCATTCTGAAGGGCACAAACCACATTAGATTTCAGCCGTTAAACGCGCAAAGATGTCGGTACACCAGATAAATAAGCGCAACATATTATCAGTTGTATTGTATGCTTACAATACATATAGAAATGTGTTAATCGCTAACTAATAGTATGGGATGGTGTTTTTCGACTCGCGCCTTGATTTAAACGATTGCATGTCTTGGTGGGTTTGCGTAGCTTATTGTCAATATCTTTACACCTCTTTTTAAGACTTATTGACTGAAACGGGCTTTCACGAAAAAAGTTAGGGCTTTGCTACAGGATACACCCTCCACAAGTTAAGCAAGTAAAAATAAAGGTATATATTTCTGTTTTATTTAAACCTTTTAAGTTCGTATGCATAGCCCCATTTGGCTGTTTTAGTTTTTTTTTTTCTTTCTTCAGTAATGTTTAATCTCCTTAAAGAAAAACAACATATGCATTTTACTTTTTTTGTATCTCTTTAGTAATATTTTAGTGTAAAAGGATAACCAGTATTTAAACCTTTTATGTTACTTTATAAAGTTATTTTACACAATGTTGAAAAAGTAATAACAAAGCTACATATTTTGGCAGCTGCTGCTTTAATTTTCAATGAAATGAAAAAAGCTCTCCAAGAGAAAACCTCAATGAAGAAGAAACAGCTTGCACTATCTAAAAAGGAGAAACCCTCATTTATAAAGGTTTGCTGCAGATGACTTAACTGAAAATAAATTAATAGTTCCTATGTGTATAATACATATTTATCTTTTTGACTTATGCCTTTATTCCAGCAACTTGCAACATCTGAGGTACAATTTGTTGCATTACTTTTGTTTTTTGCAGCACAGGCAGGTGAAGTGACTTCCTCAGGGTCACACAGTGGTGTCAGTACCAGGATTTGAACTGACAAGCTCCGGGTTTGCTGAAATATTACTGAAGAAAGAAAAAAAACGAAAACGGGCAAATGGGGCTATGCATACAAATGTCCATCCATCCATTATCCAACCCGCTATATCCTAAATACAGGAGCCAATCCCTGCCAACACAGGGCACAAGGCAGGAAACAAACCCCGGGCAAGGTGCCAGCCCACCGCAGGGCGCACACACCCACACACAGCCACACACCACGGACAATTTAGAATCGCCAATGCACCTAACCTGCATGTCTTTGGACTGTGGGAGGAAACCGGAGTACCCAGAGGAAACCCAGACAGACACGGGGAGAACATTCAAACTCCACGCAGGGAAGCGAACCCGGGTCTCCTAACTGGCACCTTTCACTGCACCACCATACCACCCGCATACAAACTTAAAAGGTTTAAATAAAACAGAAATATATACCTTTATTTTTACTTCCTTAACTTGTGGAGGGTGTATCCTGTAGCAAAGCCCTAACTTTTTTCATGAAAGCCCCTTTCAGTCAATAAGCCTTAAAAACAGGTGTAAAGCTAAACTTGCAGCACCGCTATTCAATTACACTTGCCTAACGCCTCTCCTAAGGGGAGATACTGTGGGATCTGGGCATCCGTCTAAGCACCAATCACAGGCCCGATTAGAAAGCGGGAAGCTGTGATTTGTCGTCTCCCTCCCATGTAACAATCACAGCCCGTGTTACAACGCACTATGTATGTATGTGTATATGTATATATGTGTATGTGTGTGTGTATGTATGTGTGTATATATATGTTGATATATATATATATATATATATATATATATATATATATATATATATATATATATATATATATATATATATATATGTAGATATGTGTATATGTAGATATGTATATATATGTATATGTATATATATGTTTACATAACCTCTTTAACACACTACTTCTCCACTGCGAAGCACGGGTATTTTGCTAGTGATTACAATAAAATTAATAAATAAAGTTAAAAAAAAAAAAAAAACATGAAAAATGTTTGTTTTAATGATGTGTTTACATAGAATGTTGTAGACACGGAACACACATGAAATGCATGTGTTCCAAATAACGATATACTATAGTATTTATAAAAGGTGATAGTAGGCTGCTTGCTGCTTATCAACACAATTACAGGACAAAAGACGCTGATGGAGAAGTGTGAAGCGATTTAAGGTGGGACGGATCTACGAGTTTTTTCGTAGGCTCTGGTAATTCTAGTGTTAAGTAACCTGATGAGCATAAAACATAAGAGATTTTACAAACGAAAGGTAACCAAACTATTTACCAGGATCAAATTAACACTTAATAGCTAAAAAGTAGTAGTATTATCATGTGAACAAGTTGCTCCGGTGTCTCATCCAAAAGCTTTATAAAAGCTGTCAAACATCTTCCTTTCCATAAGAATGGGCTGTTTGATCCATAACCTTGTAATCCTTTGTGCAAAGGATTTTTAATTTATAGCTTCCTTTCTTGAATGCTTAATCAAGTGTGTCCAAGTAAGTAATGAACCATTTGACTTATATAAAGAATATAATTCTGAGAACCTGAATTAGGTTCCCACATGGTTATCTTTGTTCAAAATTAAAATGATTTAATTCCCAATTATCTGGAAAACTTCTGGAACTACTATGATTTTTTTTGGTTCTGGTGATGAAAACTACCTACATGAATTGTGAGGAATTTTCCTGGAAGAAGCAGAAATGTAAAACATTTAAGGGAAGTTTTCAAATAACTGTCAGACAATGGAGGGTCAATAATTAATTCAGAATAACCAAAGCACCAAACATACAAAAAAGAAAAAGGAAAAGCAAAAAAAAAAAAGCAAAAACAAAGAGCAATATTCATAGCCTCTACATATTGTGAATAAAATGTGTAGTTTGATTTTATATTGAAAATCTGAAAGAAGAGTTATTATTTTCAGAAGTTTAATGTACAGATGCCTTCTTGAAGTGGCCCTCCTATGGCTCTCATGATTTCACAGGTCACATGGTACATGAATTGACTAGAAACCACACGACACCACAATGGAAAACAGACAGAAAGGTTTGACATTCACAAAAAGACCAACAAATAATAGTTTCACAATACTGTCACAGAAAAAAAAATAAGCACCACAACCAACAATAAATATTCAAATATTTTAAAACATTAAAGAAAACTAATCAGGACATTAATTTGTGGTCTCTCACAGAAATACAGAGTCTACACATAACCTTCTTTGATTTATATTTAACAGCTTTTACAGCATTTCCTAATATATATTTTTTCTTTTTTAACTGCTTCTGTGCACTGCATGAACTACAAGATTGTTCAGTTAGCAAACTATCCTTCCACAAGGTCAGTGGTGTTTTTGTATTTGTAATTAATGATCCCTTTACCAGTGAATTGCTTGTTTTAAATTTCTAAGTGTTTTGTCATTTTTTATAATTGTCCTGGCCTTTTTTAATTTTTTGCATTGGCAAACTTTATAACTTTAATTACTGTTCCCTTTTGATCTTACATGGTACTCAGCAATTCCCATAACAACAGGACAGTCCCTCTCAGCGTGCAGGTTAAGTATCTATTAAAATGAAATAAATACCTCCCTACCCACACTTATATAGGGACAAATTTAGACTTTCCGACAAATCTTTGGGGATGTGGGAATAAAACCACAGTACCCAGAAAAAAAAACCCATGTAGGCATTGTGACAGCATGCAGACTCCTCACAGACAATAGACCGGTGCCAGATTCAGACCGAAGATGCTGGATCCATAAAGCAGTAATGCTAATGACTACCCTTGAGTGCCATAAAAAAGCAATTTTCCCAAAAGTACTTCATATGGATCATGTGCCCACTTGTGATAAAAGTGGGGTATTTTACAATTAAAAAGAGCTTGTAGCAGCTTGTCATAGCACACTCCAGAGAACAAGATTAGTCACAGATTCTCAGGCTGGGTTTTCCAAATTGGATCATGAAATAATGCAGTAAATATTCTTGTAGTTCTCAAGTAAAAATCTTAAACTGTTTAAAGCACATCCATAGATGCTCTTCCAGTAAAAAGAAAAACAAAACATGTACAGAAAATAATTCAAACAAAACAATACAACATAGCTATACAGTATAATACTCCAACAATTAACATAAAAATCTTTTTGCTAAAAATATCAATCATACTAACAACATTCTGTAATTTTAAGAGAAAAATACAAAAAGAGTAATGCTTTTACACTACTCCAACATATAAATATTTATTTATGTTCCATAAATAAGGTCTGTGCTGTCATTGCGCCAGAAATTTTTGCTTTAAACTAAATGCTTTAAAGAAGACATATGGTGTATAGTACCAATATATGGGATACTATACAATTTGCATTTCTAATCGTAATTAGCATACTGTAAATAATTTTAACTTTAAACTAATTAACAATGTCCTTACTGTTAATTACTAACTGTGGCAGTATTTCCAACCTGATCCCATAACAACATAGTCCATGTAAAACTGGTCAGTGAATGCTTTACAAGTTCAAACAAATGCCTACAATGAAGCACTGAATCATCTACACAATGTAACAAAATAATAAAAAAGATACACAACTATACTTTTATTAATTGTGTGAATCTGTTACATATAAAATACATAAACCACCAGGCTATGACTCCTATGCCACCTTTTTAGAAGCAAGTCATTTTATTAACAACAGTGGCTGCTGAAAACATATCAGGGAAAATAACAACACTAAAGTTATCAGAGACAATTTAATATTTTTTCTCAGAAAGATAATTCTAATGCTGATACTATAACAATTTTCCATAGCAGATCATTACTTTCTCTTCTCTTGCCCACACTTAAAATTTTGGTTAAGTCCCAGGCTGTGAGTGGACTCAAACAATTACTCAGACATAGAGACGTGAAAGCTGGCAACAGAACAGCTTAATGAGTCTCTGTAGTTGGACACCAAAGCAGCACAGAGAAAACAGCAATCTACATCTCTGACTGCAGATGCATGAGGGAATAATGAACAAGCACAAAAGGTTAAATAAAACAAGAACCAAAAGGCATGCCAGGTAAAAAAAATTAATGTTTCAGAAACAAAGCCACAATTTAAGTCTACAAAAAGTTTCAACATGCCAGAGTGATATACTTTATCCCTAGAGAAGACACTGAGACCCCATAAATTCTGGACTCCCTTGTTTTTTTACATGTATTTAGAAAAAAAGTGTGTACATGAAGCTAGGTTTTAAATGGAGCTGCAATACTACATGACTGCTTATATTTTAAGAATAGCGTATAAGTAATGATTTTCCCTAAAATTAACTGTTGAGAAGATGAAAACAGAAAGAAAGGCAGTCACAGTGAAGAATAGGGCTGTCAAATTATCTAAACTTCTGATGAAAATATCCTTATTAAAAATAAGCATACATTCAAATATAGTATATTTGAACGTAGGTTAAATATTCTGATGCTATATATACAGTACATGTGTATAATATGTGTTTTATTTATTTTTATTATTAGTATTTGTACTTTTTTTGCTCATGGTGTATTTGGAACAGATGACTACTTATATTTTTCATTTGTTATTTGTGTCCCAGGAGCTATCACTCACAGAACACTATATCTAACATTGAACAATATAATCCATGGAGATTTATTCATATTTTTAAGTAGCACGTAAGTTTATTGATGAAATAGCACAAATTCATTCTGGTGTGAGATTACGTATGTAATCACATGAAACTTTGTATGTCAATTGGTATTAACTGGGATTAATTAGTAACCCAGGCCTACAGAAAGTGAAAAATATGTCTGGCGTCAAGTTTCCCTAGGTACCTTCACCTTGTTTAAGACAGGACAACTGGGTCACAAAGATTAATTATGTCATGATGTTAAATGCAAAGATAAACAGTTCTTAGGTTTTACAAAAGTGAATGCCCGTTGTCTTAAACTGTACTGTAGTTGGAAAGCATAGCTAAAGTCTACTCAGCATACATCAGTCATCACATGGATAGCATGAGACTGATTTGGGAAAATCTCCACCAGAACCTGTTGAGAGATAATAGCTTATACATGAGTGTGAGACTTGAAGATGACACATAAGGCCCTAGAAAAGTATTTTTGTCAAAAAAACCCAAAACAAAAGAAAATCTGTGTATAAAACTGATTATGGGAAGGTTTAGTGTGCATATGATGTTTTTTCCAACATTTGTTTTGGTAACTGTGTCTAGCTACACCCTTCTACAAGTCATAAATAAACTAACCTTAACTTCAAACTGATGCAACCTAAAAAAACACAGCAGATAATCTGGGTTTGTTTTATACTCCCTAATTACTTTAATTCATTCTTTAATTTCAATTATGACAATTCTTCTTTACTGTAGAATAAGTCCAACTTTTTATTTTCTATAGTAAAACTAAAACTTACTGAATGTAAATTCCTTGCATCCAATGCAACTCATTGCAAATGTTATTATCATGTGAAAGAAAGAAAGAAAGAAAGAAAGAAAGAAAGAAAGAAAGAAAGAAAGAAAGAAAGAAAGAAAGAAAGAAAGAAAGAAAGAAAGAAAGAAAGAAAGAAAGAAAGAAAGAATATGATGCAAGCTTTCTGCTTTCTACAGCATGTTATTACAAATACACTACTAGCACATTGGAGTCAGTATTATTATGCTTACTAAAAAGTCAGGTTAAAAAAAAAATTAATTAATTTGGAATTATTACATTTTTTTCTGTCATTTTATATGTGTGTGAAATTACATATAAAATAAAAGCCTATATTATGAAATAAGAGAATGTTAATTCTTAAAACTGATAAAACTAGCATAAAAAAAAAATTAAGATCAGCACTCTTTATTCCTTAAGAGTATATCATATACTTTTCAGTCTTAAGATTCACTTCAGTAGACCGGTTTGTAGCAGTATGAACAGATTACCTTAACTAGAAATATTAAAATACTCTGCATAAACACAAAGTTTTCAGATAAAGAATGTGAACTGGACTTCAATGATTCTGAAATTAAGACAACAATAACCTCATTTATGTCTCTCTAAATGGAATCATTAAATTTTAAAATACTTTGCCATGATCAAAGTTATTATTTTTAAATATTATTTACTCAAGAGATAGTACATTTAAACCAATAAAAAACTATTTACAGATTTGACTCACCAGCACAGGCATTAATAAATCAGCACCATAAACAAATGTAGCTCCTAATAAAAAGCCTACAGCCACTGGGAAAAATGCAAAGGCACCATATTTTCCAGATTCCTCTGCCATTTCAATTGCTGGTGCCAGCAGTGACCAATAGGATGCAGCCAACATTACCTATAAAGAGAAAAATAGATCAATGCTAATATGCAAACATTAATTTTAGCACTTACCATTAATTCCTAGAATTTCTACTTTCTAACCAACATAACATAAAAATCAACTTCAATTTTCATAGCTTGTCAATGCATTAACAGTACATTGCAAATTACACTTAGATAATTAACACAACTTATGAAATGGATCATATTGCAAACCACACCCAAAAGCAATCAAAAATCATTGATTGAATTTTGTACAAGTTAGAAGCTAGGCTGATATTTTGACATTCTTGAAGCTGACAGATTTCATTAAAACATAAACCAAATAATACAATTCAGTGCTCATGAATACAGAATACTTTTGCTAATGACTGTTATTAAATTATGCTTCTGGAAACTTTGTGATTCATATCTTTATAAAACTTCCATTTGTATTTCAATCACAAAAGTTGAGACTTAGTGATGGTACTGGCCAATAATGCCCTTGGACTTGGATTCAAGTCTAAGCTCAAATGAAGCCTACATTTTCTGTAATGTCTGTGCTGCTTTCCCTAATTGACTTACAGTTTCCACTTTTTGGAAAAGTACCAGAGGTGCACTAACCATAATTTTTATTGCTGGCTCCAGTCTCAAATTCTTGGACAGGAAAATCGCTTGATTCTGACACCTACTTGCTATCTGTGTCATGTAGACAATTCAGATCAGTAAAATCATTAACAACACTTTTGATAAAGAGAGTAATAGCTCACAGATAGAGACAAACCAAGGTTTTCTCAGACTTTTTTTCTAAATTCCAATAAAGAATAGCACTTACCTCAAAAGGTTTAATCAATTTGGTCTGCATACTTTTTTATAATATCTGTTTAATATTTCTAATGTTTTTTTATTGAAAACATATTTAGAATATTCTGGCACTAAACTGATACCAAAGCAAATTTACCTAAACAGCATACCTATTGTGTGAAGGTCACTGATATTCTGTTACTGGTTATATATGGTGTATGTATATATATATATATATATATATATATATATATATATATATATATACACATATATATACACAGACACAGACACATACACACACACACACATATATATATATATATATATATACTAATAAAAGGCAAAGCCCTCACTGACTGACTCACTGACTGACTGACTGACTCACTCATAACTAATTGTCCAACTTCCCATGTAGGTGGAAGGCTGAAATTTGGCAGGCTCATTCCTTACAGCTTACTTACAAAAGTTAGGCAGGTTTCATTTCGAAATTCTACGCATAGTGGTCATAACTGGAACCTGTTTTTTGTCCATATACTCTAATGGAGGAGGCAGAGTCACGTATCGCATCATCACGTATTACGCCTCCTACGTCATCACGTGAACTGAAAACAAGGAAGAGATTTACAGCACGAGTCAAACGCGGGAACGAAGGTAAATGACGTTAATTGTTGAGTGTCTTTTAATACTGTGTAATTGTTGAGTGTCTTTTAATACTGTGTAAGCATACATATTAACACATGTGCAATTAAACGTGTGCATTTACGGGGTGATTTCTCAGGCTTAAAAGCTCGCCTTTTATTAAAAAGGTAAATGCAAACTGTTTTTTCTGAAGGTTACAAACCACGTTAGATTTCAGCCATTAAACGCGCAAAAATGTCGGTACACCAGATAAATAAGCGCAACATATTATCAGTTGTATTGTATGCTTACAATACATATAGAAATGTGTGTTAATCGTTAACTAATAGTATGGGATGGTGTTTTTCGACTCGCGCCTTGATTTAAACGATTGCATGTCTTGGTGGGTTTGCATAGCTTTTTGTCAATATCGTTACACCTCATTTTAAGACTTAATTTAAAAAGGTTTTCTTTTCTTCTTAATTAAAATTTAAAAGCAATACTTCACCGCTGCGAAGCCCCTCTAGCACTGACCTCCGAGGTTCGATTACCGTAAGAGAGTGCAGTGAGTGTGTACGCCTGATGAGCCAAGAATAAGGGGGAAACACGTGTCGCGTACTCTTTGCATTATTTGACAGTAAACTATTTTCAACCATTCTATGATCTGCTTCTCACAACTGAAGGCACCGTGGCTGATGTTACCTGACTTGCTGGCCAACCATAAGCGTTACCTGGTAGGTAACCACCCACTCACTTCACTCCCTTACGGGAATCGAACCTCGGACGTCAGCGCTAGAGGCGAAGCCCCTAAAATTGCGCCACGGCATGTGGTTCGTTTATTTGACAGCATGTAGATCGGGGTAATTACATTCACGGCATTCGTAGTCTGATTCACAATCTGATTGTATGGGTGGTTACCTACCAGGTAACGCTTATGGTTGGCCAGCGAGTCAGCTCGAAGTGGTCACTCGAGTGAAGGCAGCTTCACAAAAAAACAGATCCTTAACAAACTGTTATTGGTATATTTTCCCTCAATTTAAAAAGGTTTTCTTTTCTTCTTAATAAAAATTTAAAAGCAGTACTTCGCCGGTGCGAAGCGCATGGATT
The DNA here is from genome assembly GCF_900747795.2 of Erpetoichthys calabaricus. Taxonomy (NCBI): domain Eukaryota; kingdom Metazoa; phylum Chordata; class Cladistia; order Polypteriformes; family Polypteridae; genus Erpetoichthys; species Erpetoichthys calabaricus. Next base: position 40,204,463 of record NC_041407.2, read on the forward strand.
TGAGCGACTGACGCATACAGACATATTCATGAGTGCAGGTACTTCGGAAAGAAAGCACCGTGTAAACCTAAAGTTTAAATTAAGTTCATAGACCTACAAAAGGTTGCCATTGATTTGAGGCAAGATTGCTTTTCTCCTGTACAACTATACGTTGCATTCTCAAGAGTGTGCTTGCACTGCTTGGTCATATTACAACCGGAGTGCTGAACTCACAACGTGGTATACAAACAGAACTATAACAATCGTAATAAACGAACAAAAAAAAAAGCGAAGAACCCTTGGATTTAATAAAAAGGCTCCTTCTTTGGCGAAGCAACAAAAAAGGAAGACCTTATAAAATAAGGAAGACCTTATAAAACAGCGGAAAAGCTGTGTTAAGGCTGCTTCACAAAAAAACATATCCTTAACAAATTGTTATTGGGATATTTTCCCTCAATTTAAAAAGCTTTTCTTCTTAATAAAAATTTAAAAGCAGTACTTTGCATAGATAGATAGATAGATAGATAGATAGATAGATAGATAGATAGATAGATAGATAGATAGATAGATAGATAGATAGATAGATAGATAGATAGATAGATAGATAGATAGATAGATAGATAGATAGATAGATAGATAGATAGATAGATAGATAGACAGACTAGCAAAATACCCGCGCTTCGCAGCGGGGAAGTAGTGTGTTAAAGAGGTTATGAAAAAGAAAAGCAAACATTTTAAAAATAACGTAACATGATTGTCAACGTAATTGTGTTGTCATTGTTATGAGTGTTGCTATACACACACACACACACACACACAAACATATATATACATATATACATATACACATATCTACATATATATATATACATATACACATCCACATATATATATATATATATATATATATATATATATATATATATATATATATATATATATATATATATATATACACAGTGGAACCTCGAGATACGATCACCTCTGTATACGAGAAATTCAAAATACGAGGAAAGTATGAGCGAAAAATTCAGATCTAAATGCGAGCATTGGCTCGCGTAACGAGCCACGAGCCAGGCTGTGGGTATAGCTCGCGGCTTAGCGAGGGGGCGTGGTTGCAGTTGCGAGCCGCGATCTGCGGTGTCTGCGTTTCTCACTTAAGTGCACAGGTGGGAAACTGCCCACATCCATGATTGTTCCTGTGGCTGATGGGCTGCAGCTGCCATGTCCTCCCCGCATATATAGAGAAGCGCGAGCCGGTTAAGGGGGAGAAGAAGTAAAAGAAAAGAAAAGAGAGCAGAGAGAGAGCGCAGGCAGGCAGGCAGGCAGGCAGGCAGGCGGTGCGGGAGAGCGAGCGAGCGAGCGCAGGCTCGCGTGTAGCTGAACAGGCGAGCCAAACAGCTGAAGCAGGACGGTGTAGAGAAGGTCAGCTGCATTAAGAGTGTCTCGCCTGTTGCAGAGCCCGCAGGTGAGACGCTAACAGAGAAGAAGCACCGGGGATTGTCATCTGTTTTTTAAAGACTGCATCCTTTTGACGTTTTAACCTCGTGTTAAAGGATTGTTATTCTTGTGTATTTTAAACCTCCACTTCACAACTGTTTTAAGGATTATTTATTTAAAGATTTATTGAATGCTCTACTGCACTTTGAACCTGTTTTGATTCTTTTAATAATCAGTTATATTATTTACCAGTGTTATTTATTAAAGGTAGACTACAGTATATATAATTTATCAGTGTTATTTGTTTGGAAATTGGAAAATTGATTTTTATGTTAATATATTTGGGGTGCGGAACGGATTAACTGGATTTCCATTTTTTTCAATGGGGAAGTTTGTTCTAGATACGAGAAATTCGCTATACAAGCTCAGTGCTGGAACGAATTAAACTCGTATCTAGAGGTTCCACTGTATATATATATATATATATATATATATATATATATATATATATATATATATCAACATATATATACACACATACATACACACACACATATACATATATACAGGTTTGATTCATCGAAGTGATCACTCCTGCTGCGTTCAGTCACTTCACGTGAGCCGCTCTCTTGTGTGATGTTGCGATGTCCACGGGTTTATTTAATGTTAGCTAAGACCCAGCAGTTAAAAGTTTCTCGCTACAGCAATTTTAACTCTGTCACAAAGTGATCCAAACTGTCGTTTATACCTCGTGTCTTCTCATTAAACTTGTATCTCGTGAATATGGCATTGCAAACGGCAGCGGGTCACTTCACGTGCTTACATGGGAGGCGTGATGACGCGATATATTTTGATATATATCAAAATACCCGCACTTCACCGTGGCGAAGTACTGCTTTAAAATTTTTATTAAGAAGAAAAGTAAACCTTTTTAAACTGAGGGAAAATGAATCAATAATTATTTGTTATGGATCTATTTGTATAGTACATTGTCAGTTCTCCCCTCTGGTTGTAATATGATGAAGCTGTGTGCTGAGCTTGCTGTTGAGCATGCAACGTACAGTTGGCCATGTGAAAAGCAGTCCTGCCTCAAATCAATGCCAACCTTTTGTAGGGTCTGCCTCTGAGACTTATTAATTGTCATTGCTAAGCAGAGCCTTAGTGGAAATTGGAGGCGTTTGAATTGAAATGGGAGATCAGAGGGTATAACGGGGATGCGAGGAATAAAAACTCTCTCCCCTGAGCCACCGCTAGTAAAAATAGTTGCCTGAATGAGGTTCTTTTGGAGACACGTGACCTGAAGACTCGTGCCGTCACAAATTTTCAGTGGCTGTATGGAAATCCACAATCGGTTTCATATTGTTTTCGTACCTTATCAATTGTGTAATGTGTTTTTTGAACAGGTTTGATTCATCGAAGTGATCACTCCTGCTGCGTTGAGTCACTTCACGTGAGCCGATCTCTTGTGTGATGTTGCAATGTCCAGGGGTTTATTTAATGTTAGCTAAGACCCGGCAGTTAAAAGTTTCTCGCTACAGCAATTTTAACTCTGTCACAAAGTGATCCAAACTGTCGTTTATACCTGGTGTCTTCTCATTAAACTTGTATCTCGCGATTATGGCATTGCAAACGGCAGCGGGTCAGTTTACGTGCTTACATGGGAGGCATGATGACGCGATATATTTTGATATATATCAAAATACCCGCGGCTGGCAGCGGCGAAGTACTGCTTTAAAATTTTTATTAAGAAGAAAAGTAAACCTTTTTAAACTGAGGGAAAAAGAATCAATAATTATTTCTTAAGGATCTCTTTGTATACCATGTTGTCAGTTCGCCCTTCCGGTTCTAATATGACCAAGCTGTGTGCTGAGCTTACTCTTGAGCATGAAATCTAATGTGGTTTGTGCCCTTCAGAATGAAAACAGTTTGCATTCACCTTTTTAATAAAAGGCAAGCTTTTAAGCCTGAGAAATCACCCCGTAAATGCACACGTTTAATTGCACATGTGTTAATACCTACAGTGCTGTGAAAAACTATTTGTCCCCTTCCTGATTTCTTATTCTTTTGCATGTTTGTCACACAAAATGTTTCTGATCATCAAACACATTTAACCATTAGTCAAATATAACACAAGTAAACACAAAATGCAGTTTTTTAAATGATGGTTTTTATTATTTAGGGAGAAAAAAAATCCAAACCTACATGGCCCTGTGTGAAAAAGTAATTGCCCCCTTGTTAAAAAATAACCTAACTGTGGTGTATCACACCTGAGTTCAATTTCCATAGCCACCCCCAGGCCTGATTACTGCCACACCTGTTTCAATGAAGAAATCACTTAAATAGGAGCTGCCTGACACAGAGAAGTAGACCAAAAGCACCTCAAAAGCTAGACATCATGCCAAGATCCAAAGAAATTCAGGAACAAATGAGAACAGAAGTAATTGAGATCTATCAGTCTGGTAAAGGTTATAAAGCCATTTCTAAAGCTTTGGGACTCCAGCGAACCACAGTGAGAGCCATTATCCACAAATGGCAAAAACATGGAACAGTGGTGAACCTTCCCAGGAGTGGCCGGCCGACCAAAATTACCCCAAGAGCGCAGACACGACTCATCCGAGAGGTCACAAAAGACCCCAGGACAACGTCTAAAGAACTGCAGGCCTCACTTGCCTCAATTAAGGTCAGTGTTCACGACTCCACCATAAGAAAGAGACTGGGCAAAAACGGCCTGCATGGCAGATTTCCAAGACGCAAACCACTGTTAAGCAAAAAGAACATTAGGGCTCGTCTCAATTTTGCTAAGAAACATCTCAATGATTGCCAAGACTTTTGGGAAAATACCTTGTGGACTGATGAGACAAAAGTTGAACTTTTTGGAAGGCAAATGTCCCGTTACATCTGGCGTAAAAGGAACACAGCATTTCAGAAAAAGAACATCATACCAACAGTAAAATATGGTGGTGGTAGTGTGATGGTCTGGGGTTGCTTTGCTGCTTCAGGACCTGGAATTCTTGCTGTGATAGATGGAACCATGAATTCTACTGTCTACCAAAAAATCCTGAAGGAGAATGTCCGGCCATCTGTTCGTCAACTCAAGCTGAAGCGATCTTGGGTGCTGCAACAGGACAATGACCCAAAACACACCAGCAAATCCACCTCTGAATGGCTGAAGAAAAACAAAATGAAGACTTTGGAGTGGCCTAGTCAAAGTCCTGACCTGAATCCAATTGAGATGCTATGGCATGACCTTAAAAAGGCGGTTCATGCTAGAAAACCCTCAAATAAAGCTGAATTACAACAATTTTGCAAAGATGAGTGGGCCAAAATTCCTCCAGAGCGCTGTAATAGACTCATTGCAAGTTATCGCAAACGCTTGATTGCAGTTATTGCTGCTAAGGGTGGCCCAACCAGTTATTAGGTTCAGGGGGCAATTACTTTTTCACACAGGGCCATGTAGGTTTGGATTTTTTTTCTCCCTAAATAATAAAAACCATCATTTAAAAACTGCATTTTGTGTTTACTTGTGTTATATTTGACTAATGGTTAAATGTGTTTGATGATCAGAAACATTTTGTGTGACAAACATGCAAAAGAATAAGAAATCAGGAAGGGGGCAAATAGTTTTTCACACCACTGTATATATATATATATATATATATATATATATATATATATGTATGTATATATATATATACTAGCAAAATACCCGAGCTTCGCAGCGGAGAAGTAGTGTGTTAAAGAGGTTATGAAAAAGAAAAGGAAACATTTTAAAAATAACGTAACATGATTGTCAATGTAATTGTGTTGTCATTGTTATGAGTGTTGCTGTCATATATTTTGCTAGTATATATATATATATATACACACATACACATATATTTTATATATATATATATATATATATATATATATATATATATATATATATATATACACATATATATGTATACACACACATATACATATATATATATATATATACACACACACATACATATACACACATACATATACACACATACATGCAGTTTAAATAACATAGAAATCAATATAAACAACATTAACATCATTATCATATGACAATATGAAGTAATATATAAGAAGCACATTTCATATAAATATAAATTATTAAACAGTACAATCTTCTTCTGTAATTTGCTTCCGTGGCTATTCGTTTGTCTGTCCAGGATTTTAAATCAGCTGTAGCTCGCAAACTGTTTCACCTATTGACTTGAAATCTGGTACACATATAGTACGTCACGTCTACTATCTGGTTTATGGGTGATGATTGTATTACTCTTTTTATCTTTATTTTATTTTATTGTAGAATCAACTCCTATCTGCGCACACCAGGGCGGCCGTGGGCGGATGCGTATGGTGTATTCACTCCACGTTATCGTGCATTGCGCTGTCACTGGTATTTTGATAAAAGAATTTGAACAATATATAAGAAGCGTATAAATTATTAAACAGTAAAACATTAACATTTAAGAAGTAAAGTTACATTAAGTACTACTGCAGTGCCTTCGGGTATACCTCATTTTTTGTTTGCCCATTACATGCTTAAATGTATACATTTTTTGGTGTACCTACCCAAGAACACGCGACATATAACCGAGCGTGGGAGAAGCATGGATTTTAAACACACGTTGAGTTCATCTGCTAGTCTCCCTCGTGGAATAACTGGTAATGTTTGACTAAAATCTACAGCGAGTAAAACGACATTACCTCCTATTTTTTTTTTTTACGATCTCTGAGATCTTGCTTTTTCGGTTCAAGGCTTCATAAGCTCTTTTATGTTCTATGGTGTACTTATCCCAAACCATCATCTTTGAATGTTGCAAGACTTTCGCCTTGTATGTAGATCGGGGTAATTACATTCATTGCATTCCTAGTCTGAATCACAATCTGATTGTATGGGTGGTTACCTGGCACTGTAGGGTTGCCACCCGTCCTTTAAAATACGGAATCGTCCCGTATTTGAGAATGAAATTGCGCGTCCCGTTTTGAATCAATACGGGACGGGATTTGTCCCGTATTTTTTTTAGCATTTTTTTTATTGCAGCGTCTCATGCAAATCATCCCACACGCATGTTATGAAGATGCCTCCTTTCCTACTTTTGATTGGGTAATACTTGATGTCATCGTTAGTTTGATTGGTCTTTTTAACTGTCCAGTGAGGAGGGCGGGTCTTTTAAGTAGAGTCTGCAAAGTGTTGGCACTGGGATGTGGCACCCGCTGCAGTATGCGTCCCTTATTTTTTTTGTATTAAAAGTGGTAACCCTACCTGGCAGGTAACACTTATGTTTGGTCATGAAGTCGTCTAAAATCCGCCACGTGACCTCTTTTAATTGCGAGAAGCAGATATATATAGCCAAATTCTCGCGCTTCGTTGCGGCGAAGTACTGCTTTTAATTTTTTAAGAAGAAAAGAAAACCTTTTTAAACAGATCGAAAATATACCAATAACAATTTGTTAAGGATCTGTTTTTTTGTGAACCTCACTTTTAACAGCTGTCGCGCTACGGCGTGTGTTTCGTTTATTTGACAGTATGTAGATCGTGGTAATTACATTCATGGCATTCGTTTTCTGAATCACAATCTGACTGTATGGGTGGTTACCCTGCCAGGTTACGGTTGTGGTTAGTCAGGAAGTCGCCTTACATCCGCCACGTGCCCTCTTTCTGTTCCCAGAAGCTGATCATAGAATGGTTTTAATAGTTTACTTTCAAATAATGCAAAGAGTATGCGTCACGTGTTTCTCCCTAATTCTGGGCTCATCAGGCATACACACTCACTGCATCCCCTCTCGGGAATCGAATCTCTAACGTCAGCGCCAGAGTTGAAGCCCCTAACGTTGCGGTCAGCAAGTCGGCTAACATCTGCCATGTGCCGTCTTTCAGTTGCGAGAAGCAGATCATAGAATGGTTGAAACTGTTGCCCCTAACGTTGCGCTACGGCGTGTGGTTCGTTTATACCTCGTGTCTTCTCATTAAACTTTTATCTCACGAATATGTTATTGCAATCCGCAGCGGGAGCGTTTCTATAAACTTAATTTAAACTTACGTTTTACACCGTGCTTTGTTTCCCTTATGAACATGCTTGTATGCTTCACTCGCTGGCTTCTTATTGTTTCGCTCCCTTCTCAATTGTTTAATGAATTTTTTGTTCTTCGCTGTTTGCGGCTCTTCCTTCATTTCTCCCTACTGCGTTCTTTTATGTCGCGAATATGTTATTGCAATCCGCAACGGGAGCGTTTCAATAAACTTTATTTAAACTTACGTTTTACGCCGTGCTTTGTTTCCCTTATGAAAATGCTTGTATGCTTCACTCGCTCGCTTCTTATTGTTTCGCTCCCTTCTCAATTGTTTAATTAATTTTTTGTTCTTCGCTGTTTGCGGCTCTTCCTTCATTTCTCCCTACTGAGTTCACAGTCTTTTCACGTGATTACGTGGGAGGCGTGATGACGTGACACTCAACTCCGCCTCCCACGGCCATCGAGCTGCCGTCCATTACAGTATATTATCAAAAAAGAGGTTCCAGTTATGACCATTACGCGTTGAATTTCGAAATGAAACCTAACTAACTTTTGTAAGTAAGCTGTAAGGAATCAGCCTGCCAAATTTTAGCCTTCCACCTACACGGGAAGTTGGACAATTAGTGATGAGTCAGTCAGTCAGTCAGTCAGTGAGGGCTTTGCCTTTTATTAATTAATAATAATAATAAATTTTATTTATATTGCACTTTATATTTTAGCAATCCCAAAGTGCTACAGAGTAAAAATAGAATAATAAAATAAAAAAAAAGAACAGAATATAATATAATAACAGTATAGATATATATACTAGCAAAATACTCACGCTTTGCAGCGGAGAAGTAGTGTGTTAAAGAGGTTATGTAAACATACATATACACATATATACATATATACATATACAGTGGAACCTCGGTTCACGACCATAATTCGTTCCACAACTCTGGTCGTAAACCGAGTTGGTCGTGAACCGAAGCAATTTCTCCCATAGGATTGTATGTAAATACAATTAATCCGTTCCAGACCGTAGAAACTGTATCTAATATATATACATTTTTTCAGTTTTTAAGCACAAATATAATTAATTATACCATAGAATGCACAGCGTAATGGTAAACTAAATGTAAAAACATTGAATAACACTGAGAAAACCTTTAAAAACAGAGAAAACTAACACTGCAATAGTTCGCGCTATAGTGCTAGGAACCGCTCTCGCTAAAAACACTTTTTTTAATGAGTTTTAAGCACAGGGGAAAAAAGGAACATTTGAAAAATCCGTAATTTAATAAACCACCAAGAAAAGTAACATTGCAACAATGCAGGCTACGAACCGATCACCGGAAACAGAACTGAAAACAAAAACAAGCCTTCTCTAACTTATGCGTCCCTCAATCGCTCTGTGTGTGTGTGCGTGCGTCTCTCTTTTGCGAGCCTGGAGCGCTCCTGTGTGTGTGCGCGCCTCTCTCTCCTACCCCAAGCCTGTGTGTGTGTGTGTGTGTGTGTGTGTGTGCGTGCGTCTCTCTTTTGCGAGCCTGGAGCACCTGTGTGTGTCTCTCTAGCGCGCGCCTCTCTCTCCCCCGCCTGTGTGTGCGTGCGTCTCTCTTTTGCGAGCCTGGAGCACCTGTGTGTGTCTCTCTAGCGCGCGCCTCTCTCTCCTCCGCCGGTGTGTGCGTGCGTCTCTCTTTTGCGAGCCTGGAGCGCCTGTGTGTGTTGTCACGCTTGGGTCACAGATTTGCACAGAGACACAGGAGGTTGTAGAAAAAAAGGAACTTTATTCAAAGCACTGCAAACAAACATTTGTCTCTTTTCAACAGTTTAAACGTGCTCCATGACAAGTCAGAGATGACAGCTCCGCCAGGAGCACAGATTGTCTGAGAGTGAAAGAAGGAGAAGCAAGCAACCAATTTAACAAACTGAAACAAGCCCGTGCAGGCTTTTTAAGAAGGCGGAGCACCGCACGAGAGGCATATTACGCGACAGAGCCGGCAAGAAGGGAAAGGAGGAATGTTAAGGTAGTCTGTCCATGTTTCTTAGGGGTTTTCCCAGGGGCGTCTGTATTCTCTGGGGGTGCGATCAGCTTTGCAGCTCACAGTGTGTCTGTCTAGAGCGCTCCTGTGTGTGTGCGCACACGCCTCTCTCGCGCGTGTTCCTGTGTGTGTGTGTGTGTGTGTGTGTGTGTGTACAGCCCTCTGTCTCTTGCGCTGCCTCTCTGTGTGTGTGTGCATGTGCGCGCGCGCTCTCTCTCGCTCGCTGCACAGGAAATGCACAGGGAGAGAATGAACATCAACAAACCGAAAGGGAACCTGGCTTGTTCGTATACCGAGTGTTTGGTCGTGAACCGAGGCAAAAGTTTGGCGAACTTTTTGGTCGCAAACCGAGTTGTACGTGTGCCGAGACGTTCGTGAACCGAGGTTCCACTGTATATATACATATACACATCCACATTATATATATATATTATATACACACACACATATATCAACATATATATACACATACATATACACACACATACACATATATACCCTGTACATATACACATACATACATAGTGCATTGTAATACGGGCTGTGATTGTTACATGGGAGGGAGACGACAAATCACAGCTTCCCGCTTCCTGATCGGGCCTGTGATTGGTGCTTTGACGGATGCCCAGATCCCACAGTATCTCCCCTTAGGAGAGGCTTTAGGCAAGTGTAATTGAATAGCGGGTGCTGCAAGTTTAGCTTTACACCTGTTTTTAAGGCTTATTGACTGAAAGGGGCTTTCATGAAAAAAGTTAGGGCTTTGCTACAGGATACACACTCCACAAGTTAAGGAAGTAAAAATAAAGGTATATATTTCTGTTTTATTCAAACCTTTTTAGTTTATTTTTTATATATATATATATATATATATATGTATATATATATATATATATATATATATATATATATATATATATATATATACACATATATATATATATATATATACATATATATATATATATACATATACAGTAATCCCTCCTCCATCGCGGGGGTTGCGTTCCAGAGCCACCCGCGAAATAAGAAAATCCGCGAAGTAGAAACCATATGTTTATATGGTTATTTTTATATTGTCATGCTTGGGTCACAGATTTGCGCAGAAACACAGGAGGTTGTAGAGAGACAGGAACGTTATTCAAACACTGCAAACAAACATTTGTCTCTTTTTCAAAAGTTTAAACTGTGCTCCATGACAAGACAGAGATGACAGTTCAGTCTCACAATTAAAAGAATGCAAACATATCTTCCTCTTCAAAGGAGCAAACAAATCAATAGGGCTGTTTGGCTTGTAAGTATGCGAAGCACCGCGGCACAAAGCTGTTGAAGGCGGCAGCTCACACCCCCTCCGTCAAGAGCACAGAGAGAGAGAGAGAGAGAGAGAGTTAGAGAGAGATAGAGAGAGACAGATAAAAAAATCAATACGTGCCCTTTGAGCTTTTAAGTATGCGAAGCACCGTGCAGCATACTTAAAAGCTGCACACAGAAGGTAGCAACGTGAAGATAATCTTTCAGCATTTTTAGACGAGCGTCCGTATCGTCTAGGTGTGCGAACGGCCCCCCCTGCTCACACCCCCTACGTCAGGATCACAGATAGTCAGCGCAAGAGAGAGAGAAAGAAAAGTAAGTTGGGTAGCTTCCCAGCCATCTGCCAATAGCGTCCCTTGTATGAAATCAACTGGGCAAACCAACTGAGGAAGCATGTACCAGAAATTAAAAGACCCATTGTCCGCAGAAAACCGCGGACCTACATATATATATATATATATTTTATATATACCATAAAAATACTTTGTTGTAATACTCTCTCACCTCGGTCTCTCCTTTCTGTGCACCGCTGCAAAGCCCCGCCCGCCAAGAGTTCTGAAAAGTCTGAGTAAGTCTCCGTTGCTAGCAGTTCTCTCGCGGCCCGGCTGTCAGACGGCTGTGGCCCGGTAGTGGGCCGCGGACCGGGGGTTGGGGACCCCTGCTGTAATGGACTGCAGCTCGCTGGCCGTGGGAGGTGGAGTTGCATATCGTGTCATCACGCCTCCCACGTAATCATGTGAACTGACTGTGAACGCAGTACGTACAAAACAAGGAAGAGCCCCAAAGAGCTCTGAAGAAAACATTCATTACACAATTGAGAAGGCAGCGAAACAATAAGAAGCGAAGCACGGTGTAAACCATAAGTTTAAATTAAGTTTATAGAAACGCTCCCGCTGCCGTTTGCAATACCATATTCGCGAGATACAAGTTTAATGAGAAGACACGAGGTAGAAACGAGATTTGGATCACTTTGTAACAGAGTTAAAATTGCTGTAGCGAGAAACTTTGAAGTGCCGGGTCTAGGCTAACATTAAATAAAGCCGTAGACATCGCAACATCACACAAGAGAGCGGCTCATGTAAACTGACTGAACGCAGCAGGAGTGATCACTTCACTACTGCGGAAACAAAGCACGGTATAAACCATAATTTTAAATTAAGTTTATAGAAACGCTCCCGCTGCCGTTTGCAATACCATATTCGCGAGATACAAGTTTAATGAGAAGACATGAGGTATAAACGAGACTTTGGATGACTTTGTAACGGATTAAAAATTGCTGTAACGAGAAACTTTTAAGGGCCGGGTCTTAGCTAACATTAAACAAAGCCGTGGACATCGCAACATCACACAAGAGAGCGGCTCACGTGAACTGACTGAACGCAGCACGTCGGAAACAAAGCACCGTGTAAACCTAAAGTTTAAATTAAATTCATAGACCTACAAAAGGTTGCCATTGATTTGAGGCAAGATTACTTTTCTCCTGTACAACTATACGTTGCATTCTCAAGAGTGTGCTTGCACAGCTTGGTCATATTACAACCGGAGTGCTGAACTGACAACGTGGTATACAAAGAGAACTATAACAATCGTAATATATATATATATATATATATATATATATATATATATATATACACACACATATACATATATATACAGTGGGTACGGAAAGTATTCAGACCCCCTTCAATTTTTCATTCTTTGTCATATTGCAGCCATTTGCTAAAATCATTTAAATTAATTTTTTCCCTCATTAATGTACACACAGCACACCATATTGACAGACAAAAAAAAGAATTTTTGAAATTGTTGCAGATTTATTAAAAACGAAAAACTGAAATATCACATGGTCCTAAGTATTCAGACCCTTTGCTCAGTATTTAGTAGAAGCACCCTTTTGAGCTAATACAGCCATGAGTCTTCTTGGGAAAGATGCAACAAGTTTTTCACACCTGGATTTGGGGATCCTCTGCCATTCCTCCTTGCAGATCCTCTCCAGTTCTGTCAGGTTGGATGGTAAACGTTGGTGGACAGCTATTTTTAGGTCTGTCCTGAGATGCTCAATTGGGTTTAAGTCAGGGCTCTGGCTGGGCCATTCAAGAACAGTCACAGAGTTGTTGTGAAGCCACACATACCTCTGTGCAAGACACATGACAGCCCGCATGGAGTTTGCTAAAAGACACCTGAAGGACTCTGAGATGGTGAGAAATAAGATTCTCTGGTCTGATAAGACCAAGATAGAACTTTTTGGCCTTAATTCTAAGTGGAATGTGTGGAGACAACCAGGCACTGCTCATCACTTGTCCAATACAGTCCCCACAGTGAAGCATGGCGGTGGAAGCATCATGCTGTGGGGGTGTTTTTCAGCTGCAGGGACAGAACGACTGGTTGCAATCGAGGGAAAGATGAATGTGGCCAAGTACAGGGATATCCTGGACAAAAACCTTCTCCAGAGTGCTAAGGACCTCAGACTGGGCCGAAGGTTTACCTTCCAACAAGACAATGACCCTCAGCACACAGCTAAAATAACGAAGGAGTGGCTTCACAACTACTCTGTGACTGTTCTTGAATGGCCCAGCCAGAGTCCTGACTTAAACCCAATTGAGCATCTCTGGAGAGACCTAAAAATGGCTGTCCACCAACGTTTACCATCCAACCTGACAGAACTGGAGAGGATCTGCAAGGAGGAATTGCAGAGGATCCCCAAATCCAGGTGTGAAAAACTTGTTGCATCTTTCCCAAGAAGACTCATGGCTGTATTAGCTCAAAAGGGTGCTTCTACTAAATACTGAGCAAAGGCTCTGAATACTTAGGACCATGTGATATTTCAGTTTTTCTTTTTTAATAAATCTGCAACAATTTCAAAAATTCTTTTTTTTGTCTGTCAATATGGGGTGCTGTGTGTACATTAATGAGGGAAAAATTAATTTAAATGATTTTAGCAAATGGCTGCAATATGACAAAGAGTGAAAAATTGAAGGGGGTCTGAATACTTTCCGTACCCACTGTATGTATATATATATATATATATATATATATATATATATATGTACATATGTATATATATATGTGTGTATATATATATATATATATATATATATATATATGTAGATATGTATATATATATATATATGTAGATATGTAAATATATATATGTGTCTGTGTGTGTATATATATATATATATGTGTGTGTATGTATGTGTGTATATATATATATATGTATGTGCATATATGTATGTGTGTGTGTATGTATGTGTGTATATGTATGTGTATATATATGTTGATATGTGTATATATATATATATATATATATATATATATATATATGTATATATGTGGATGTGTATATGTATATATATATATATGTATATATGTAGATGTGTATATGTAGATATGTATATATATGTATATATGTATATGTATATATATGTTTATGTGTGTCTGTGTGTGTGTATATATATATAATATATGACAGCAACACTCATTACAATGACAACACAATTACATTGACAATCATGTTACGTTATTTTTAAAATGTTTCCTTTTCTTTTTCATAACCTCTTTAACACACTACTTCTCCGCTGCAAAGCGCGGGTATTTTGCTATATATTATATATATAACAGATCAAGGGACGCTGTTTACCTTGGAAACGTTCGGGGAAACGGCAAAGTTACTGAAAATAAAGCACTTTAAGACTGGAGTGTATCATCCTCAAACCGATGGTCTAGTTGAGAGGTTTAATCAGACTCTCAAACAGATGCTTCGTAAGGTGGTCAGTGGGGATGGGAGGTATTGGGATCAACTCCTCCCCCTCATTCTATCTGCATACTGGGAAGCCCCACAAGCCTCTACGAGGGCTCTCACCTTTTGAGTTATTATACGGGCAACAACCCCAGGGTATACTGGATATCTTGAAAGAAGGCTGGGAAGGAGAGGCTCTTCCCTCTACAAATATATTGGAACATATTGCACAATTACGCGATAGATTTGGTAAAATTCGTCCTATTCTAAAAAGTCATATGGAAGAGGAGCAAGCAGCACAGGCCTATTATTATGACTGTGGCACAACGTTCCTGGAATTCCATCTTTACGTGAATTTCCCCTTGGGATTAATAAAGTATCTATCTATCTATCTATCTATCTATCTATCTATCTATCTATCTATCTGTCTGGGGGATTATGTCATGGTACTGATTCCCACCTCCCATTCCAAATTACTCGCCCATTGGCAAGGTCCTTATGAAATTAAGGAGAGGAAAGGACATGTCGATTATTTAGTGAAACAACCCAACCGTCGACCAAGTGAGCAGATTTACCACGTAAATTTGATGAAGCCGTGAAAGGAAAAGGATCCTCATTCCTCCTCCGCTGAGCCCAGCTCATTCTTTGCTCAAACAGACACCCTTAATTTCAGTGAGGAATTAACTTTCAGACAGAGACGGGAGTTGAAAATAGCTATCCTATCTGTCGCAGAGGTGGTGAGTGAGAAGCCCAGAAGGACTTCTCTGGTTGTGCACGACATAGTGACTGAACCTGGAGTTATCGTCCGAGAACACCCCTATTGACTCCCAGAAACAAAGAAAGCAGAAGTGTAGTTGAAAATCAAGCGAATGCTGGAACTAGGAGTAATAGAGGAAAGTTTTAGTCCCTAGTCCAATCCAATCGTCTTGGTCAGTACACCTGATGGCAGTTGGGGGTTTGGCAACAACTTCCGTCGGCTTAATCAAGTCTCCCAATTTGATGCTTACCCCATGTCTCGCGTGGACGACCTCCTCGAAAGACTGGGCCAAGCTAAGTTCTTGACCACACATGACATGAGAAAAGGGTACTGACAGATTCCTTTAATAGATTCCGCAAAGGTCAAGACCGCATTTAGCACCCTTAGCAGACACTAGCAGTATTGTGTCCTTCCATTCGGGATACACGGGGCTCCTGCATCTTTCCAGCGTCTGGTGGACAAAGTGCTCCGTCACCATAATGCTGCCTATCTGGATGACATCGTCATCTATTCCAGCACATGGAAGGAACACGTACAGCAGGTCAAAGCGGTGTTGCAGACACTAAGAGAAGCCAAGCTTCATATCAATCCAAAGAAATGTTTCTTTGGACTGAAAGAGGCTAAATATTTGGGCTACCTGGTGGGTCAGGGTACCGTGAAGCTACAGTGTACAAAAATAGATACCAGTTTAAATTGGTCCTGTCTGCGAACCAAGAGGCAAGTCCAAGCATTTCTCGGATTAGCCAGGTACTACCGCCGGTTTGTACCTCGGTTTTCCGAGAGAGCGGCGCCCTTGACAGATTTAACAAAGAAAAGAGCTCCTAACAATGTGGTATGGAATGATAACACAGAAGCTGCATTCTGTGACTTAAAACAGGCTCTAACTTCAGCACCAGTATTAACAGCTCCTAATTTTTCTCCCCCTTTCATTCTCCAGATGGACGCTTCAGACACAGGCCTGGGTGCTGTGTTGAGCCAAAGCGTCAATGATGATGAACACCCCATCACGTACCTGAGCCGGAAACTGATGGATCGGGACAGCAGGTATGCGGCGGTGGAAAGTGAAGCCCTGGCGATTAAATGGGCGATTACGCAGTGTGGCAAACAGCTGGGGACCCTAACCAGCCGGGATGCCTGGAAGGTCCACGAGAGGGACAATACCTCCTCTGGGCCACGAGAGAGCAGCTGCTCTGGTCTGCATGGGGTCCACGGGAACATAGCTGAGAAGCTCATCCCTTTTGGGGCCTGTGGCCACCGCCAAGGGGTGCCCGGACAATTATGGAACCCTGGATGGCAGCACTTCCACCATGATTATGGAAACCTTGATGGCAGCACTTCCACCACACTTGGAAGTGCTGTCGGAAGGAATTCCAGGGACACCTGGAGTGCTTCCGAGTGCTCATGCGGCACTTTTGCCACACCAGGTAGTTTCCAGAAGATCATCACAGAGCACCTGGAGCACATCCAGGTTGTTATAAAACTGCAGTAGACGAGCCAAAGTCGGGAGGAAGAAGACAGAGCTTGGCAGTAGAGGAGTAAAGGCAGCAGAAGTGTTGAGAGATTGAAGAGACTGGTTTATTTAGACATTGTGGTGCTGTTTAGTATATAAAATAATAAACGTGTGTGTTTATGGACATTTGGTGTCTGTCTTTCCACAGCAGTTGAGGCACTACCTCTTGGGCCGACAGTTCACTCTAGTGTCAGATCATGCTCCTTTACAGTGGATAGCCCTTCACAAAGAGTCGAATCCACGGGTCACTAGGTGGTTTCTTGACCTTCAACCTTATAAGTTTTCGCTCATTGCATCGTAAGGGCTCTCCCCATGTCAACGCTGATGCACTCTATCAAGCCCACAACCTCTCGGTACAGGTCGCCCGACCTGGTGGGTCTGGGCTAAGGGGGGCAGGGGGGGATGCCTTGTCACACACGTGCAAGTGGGATGCAGCTAAAGAGCATTAGTAACAGTAATACCACATCCGGCCAGGCAGCGTCGGGGTGCACTGACTGTCTTGAGACATGACCTTCTCGGAAAGACACTCTGACTTCCCGTGAGACTAGACTATACAACCTTTGGAAACAAATCCCATGAGACGGTGTCTTTTGCAAGTCTTGCCCTACTTACAAACAATTTAAAACAAGATCAAGGGCATCTAACCTCTCTGTGGTTGGAATGCTTTTGGCAGACACACTTCATGTGCTCTCGGCTCTTAAAAATTTTATACGTTCTAGATGGCACGTCAATGTACTATGCGAAGATGAAAGACCACTGCGTCGAAAAGAGACCCAAAAGAGTTGGAGAGAAAAAAGGCAAAAAAGAATGCAAAAAAGAGCAATAATAATCTATGTGCAAATTCTAAAATTAAGGAAATTAATAATCAGCCAGGACCAAGTGCAATTGAAAACCTCACAGGTCCAATCGGGGTCAGATATAAACGACTTCATAAAGATATTCAATTATCATAGCAAAAGCTATTCTAACAGGAAACTATAAATGTTTTAATACAAATGGCATATCAGGATCTCCTTTGGTGTCTAATGTTATCCTTGGAAAATGTACTACATTACCTTTCTTGTCGCCTGTTAAAAATTTTACGTCAGAATTGTTAAACCAATTTTGAATACTACTAATCTTGTCCTACTGCATAGCCCGTCACTCATACATAAATTATGCAATAACATTGCGATACATCCTTTTTTCAACAGTAATTCAGCCGGTGGAAGACCGGACAGTGTTAACGGTTATAGAAATTCTACGGGAATTACATTGTTTGTCAGCCTTAGCCTTAGTCTGCAATGTAACTGGTTTGGCTTTAATGCCTATCTTTATTAGTACAGCCAAGTTTGTTAAAATTCAAATATATAATTAATTTTACTAGTATTGCTACAAAAAAGAGGAAAACCTGAAACTGTCAGCATAAAAAAAACAGCAGCAAATAACTATTGCAAGTGTAATCCCATTCTATTTATGTCAGTCTTTCCAAGACCAGAACACTATCAAATGTGGTGGTTTTATCTGATTAAACCTTTCAATATTGTGGAATACAAACAGCAGATTTAATTAAGATACCTAAGCATCACTTGCAGGAAATCTTTTCATTGACTTTTTAACATTTCTCAAGAGCACTACAAATCAGGTGCAATGGGATTCACTATACTAGAAATATTTTTTGGTTATCTTTCAGGATTAGCTTTTGAAAATATGCATTGAATGAAAGCATCCAGACTAGATTACAGCTTTATCAAAGACTTCTAAGCACCGATAATACCCTTCAAAAATCAATCATGCCTTCAACTCTAAGCTTAATATTAAAGTTTTGTGATTTCAAATACTGTTCACATTGGTTTTGAAGACAAAATAAAGATCTCTATTTAGTCTGTTATCCTCTTACAATTTTCCACAAGTGAAACAAAATCACAATTTGGAAAAATATATCAATGCAACTATACTGCCACATTAAGTTTAAGCATAAAAACAGAACCTCTTTATCCTGTATCAACAATTGTTTAATAATGAAATATTATATTATAAGCATCTCTAAATAAAACAACTTTACTTACTTCAAATGACAACTAAAATAATAACTTTTCTGCAAGTTTCATTTAAATATTTTTAAGAACAATTAAATCTTGGATCATTGCTTTATCTTTTTATCTATTCAACCTGACATTCACTCAGTATTAATTACATGATGCAGAAGATGAACAACTTATTTGTTGGCTTGAGGCACATAAATAAAAAATATATGATCCTGTTAAACCGACTGTTTGGTCAACCGTGAACAACAGCATATGCTACAAGTTAGCTTGTGACTGTCTAATCTAATTCTAAGATATAAAATGTATTTTGGTAATATTTATTTTATGGACATTCCGATTAGATCTTTAAAGGCAGATACAGATCACTGATTTCATATTACTTGATTAGCCAATTCAGATACCAATTCTGATTTTTTTCCTCCTTTAACTCTTTAAAAAACTTTTTGCACTAAGCTCCCGCATCACCAGATGCATAGAAGCCTTATGACCTATATTAAAGTATATTACAGTGATCCCTCCTCCATCGCGGGGGTTGCGTTCCAGAGCCGCCCGCAAAAGGTGAAAATCCACAAAGTAAAAACCATATGTTTATATGGTTATTTTTATATTGTCACACTTGGGTCACAGATTTGCACAGAAACACAGGAGGTTGTAGAGAGACAGGAACTGAATTCAAACACTGCAAACAAACATTTGTCTCTTTTTCAAAAGTTTAAACGTGCTCCATGACAAGACAGAGATGACAGTTCCGTCTCACAATTAAAAGAATGCAACCATATCTTCCTCTTCAAAGGAGTGCGCGTCAGGAGCAGAGAATGTCAGAGAGAGAGAGAGAAAAGCAAACAATCAAAAATCAATAGGTGCTGTTTGGGCTTTTAAGTATGAATGTCAGAGAGAGAGAGAGAGAGAAAAGTAAACAATCAAAAACCGATAGGTGCTTTTCGAGCTTTTAAGTATGCGAAGCACCGTGCAGGAAGCATATCGCTTGAGAAAGCAGCCGCAAATTAGCCCAGCAAGGAAGGGAGCAATGTGAAGGTAGTCTTTCATCATTTTATAGATGAGCGTCCGTATCCTCTAGGGGTGCGAACAGCCCCCTTGCTCACACCCCCTCCGTCAGGAGCAGAAAATGTCAGAGCAAGAGAGAGAGAGAGAGAAAAGCAAACAATCAAAAATCAATAGGTGCTGTTTGGGCTTTTAAGTATGCTAAGCACCGTGCGGGAAGCATATTGCGCAAAAAAGCAGCCACAAGTAAGCCCAGCAAGGATGGGAGCAACATGAAGGTAGTCTTTCAGTGTTTTTTGAGGACCATCCGTATCCTCTAGGGCAGGGGTGGGCAATGTCATTCCTGGAGGGCCGCAGTGGCCGCGGGTTTTTGTTCCAACCCAGGTGCTTAATTAGAAAACAATCCTTGCCAATTATTTAATTTCATGGCTTGTTAGTGCTTTAACTCTGCTATGTCAAGTCATTCTCATATCCTAGATTTTTTTTTTCCATTCTAAGGATATCATCCAAATACTTTGAAGTGTAAAACGGATGGGTAATTCTCAATCCTTCACTTTTTTCTCTTCGCTTTCCTTCCAAGTATTTAATTAAACCAAATAGTGCACGATAAATACACACAGGTGTAAAGGGTAACAAGCCAAATGGATAACTGCTGGTTTCTTTTGTCATTTGCAACTTATTGCTAATAAGGTGCAATTAAAAACTGAGAATGCAGCTGTTTAAGACTTAAATAAGCAATAAGGGTTCAAAATCTTAACGAGGGAGACAACTAAAGTGAAGCAGAAGTGTTACTTGAGCAATAAATGCTTCTTATTAAGCAATTAGGTTGGAACAAAAACCTGCAGCCACTGCGGCCCTCCAGGAATGACTTTGCCCACCCCTGCTCTAGGGGTGCCAAACAGCCCCCCCTGCTCACAATATATTTGAGGAGTTTTATTTAATACGTAATACGTGCTCTGATTGGGTAACTTCTCAGCCATCTGCCAATATTGTCCCTTGTATAAAATCAACTGGGCAAACCAACTGAGGAAGCATGTACCAGAAATTAAAAGACCCATTGTCCACTGAAACCCACGAACCAGCAAAAAATCTGCGATATATATTTAAATATGCTTAAATATAAAATCCGCGATAGAGGGAAGCCGCGAAAATCGAAGCGCGATATAGCGAGGGATTACTGTATTATAATAAAACTACAGACCAGGGCCGTCATGTATGAACGGTGCTTACTAGTGCTGGGCGGTATACCGGTTCATACCGAAAACCGTTTTTTATTTTTTATATGATATAGATTTTTCTTATACCGCAACACCACTTTAAATTGCCTAAATGACGTTCGGAACGTGGCGCAGCGGGAAACTGTTCAAGTGGGGACCTTTTTCACTGCTACACCACTAAACAAAGATTTGTTGCACTAGGGCTCTTTTTCACTGCTACACCACCAAATAGTGGGCGGTAGCATAGGTATGCGCGCTGTGAAAATGGACAGAGAGCCGAAAAAAAGCAGTCACGTCTGTCGCCTGGAGATGCTTTAGTTTTAAAAGGTCAGATGTGTAAATACTGTTTCTATAGTACTGGATAATACTGCAAGCCAAGTTGTACTTGTTTTATTTGTTTTCAATACAGTGTAATGTACCTGGGTACTGTGTAATAGTGTGACGACATTTTGACTTTATTCTCAACATTTCCACTTTAATCTTGACGCTTATGACGAGAATATATTCTTTTGACTTTATTCTCATAATTTGTCATTAAAGTAGAACATCGTAAACTAAACTTCATCATAAAATGAATATTTAATTTACTAGATTTTCTCAAACCCCGTCATAAGTTATATAGCACATTAAATGCTCTGTGTTAAGTGATTCGTTCAGAGATGGGCGCAACTCTGAATGGATGGCATAATTAAGCATGTATAACGGAGATATTTTTAAAGTTCTGAACACTACGTGGGCTAAGTTTATAACTAGTTTTAATTTCACAAAGACGTTTATCGTGTGGTGATTGGTTATGTGGTTATGTGGTGAAAGAAAAAGGAAGGATAGGAACTGGGGTTTTGGTAGCCTACGTCAGATAGAGACAGCATGCATGCAATAAAGATAGCCCGCTCAGAAGAACATGCATTGAATTCTGTGTTCGTGTCTCCGACCAGCAGATCACAAACCCAACATTTACACAATATTTAAGTTAAACCTGTGCGATAGCTATTCATACAACCAGTTTTTTGGAGCCTCGTCACACCTGCCATAAATTTCTCTACACTGAACATACACCTGGGGACCCCTTACTGCGAGGGAGCAGCACTACCGCCTCACTACCGTGCATGTGTAATACCTGCTTTAATGCATTTCATCATGAAAATGATATCAAGTATTTATCTTAGCATTCTAAATTTTCAGAAAGCAGGAATATCATGAAGCGAATGGATTCTGTATGGTGATTGCTGTCTTCTCTTAGTGCGGAGGAAGTCAGTTTAAGAAGCGTAGTGATTAACCACTGGGTCGGGGAACGCAACACAAAGCATTTAATGTGCTGCATTAATTTATGACGGGGTAAATTAAGTAATTGATTAAACATTGATTTTAGGAAGAAGTTTAGTTTACGACATTCTACTTTAATTATGAAGTAAACTATGAGAATAAAGTGGAAATGTTGACTTTAATCTCAACATAAACGGCGAGAATAAAGTGGAAATGTTGACTTTGTTCTCGACATATAGTTTGTTTTTTTCTTCCCAGTATAGCTTAGCTTGAAGCAAGGTCCATATTAATGCAGTTTGCCTAAATGATGGTTCAGCTGGTAAAGATGTCATCACCAAGTTGCACTTGTTGTATTTTATTTTAATTTGGTGAATACTGTGTAATGCACCTGGGCTTGAAGTCTTGAAGTAATAGTGCAACTATCAGTAATACTATTATTATTTATTTTATTGTTATTATTTATTAGTTTAAATATTATGCAGTTTAATGATGATAAAGTTGTTTAAAAAGTCACTTTAATGTGTCAGTGGACAGAGATTGTTAACATTAACAGAAAGTGTAGTTGGTTTACAAAAAATATTTACTATTTATTCCTTTTCTAAGACATATTCGGTGCAATACAATTTTTGACAAGCACTTCTGGATATTTTACTAAGTCTAAATGCCTCTTTGTATGGTTGAAAATATGTTGTCAAAATTATAGTTTGTTTTTCCAAAATTTGTTCAATAAAAAGGTTCTATATTTTGACTGCATCTGTCATGCAATGTGATACCTTCTCCATTAGTGCCACCCCCTTGAAAACTATCACTTTATGGGGCAATGCGAAACTGTATTAATACTTGTGTGCACATTAAAATGTTTTTTTTTGTACAATGTACAGTACTCTTGACAGTGGAATAGATTATTCTTAGCCAGTAATTGCAGTGGAAAATGTGGTTGACATCCACTCATGCATGGGGAAAAAAATACCATCGAATACCGTGAAACCGGGATAATTTAGAAAAATACTGTGATATAGAATTTTGGTCATACCGCCCACCCCTAGTGCTTACGCACAAAAATGTTGCATACGCCCATTTCCGCACTCACACTGCAATATATAAAAACTAAACTTGGCATAAACCTACGCACATTTTCATGCTAGCTCAATCCTTAGCGTACGCAAGTTCTCCGTTCGGTTCTGCAAACTGGCAGCACCCAGCGACGAAGCAGTGTTATTGTTCCAGTGTGGTTTCCCTTTCTTTTTTAGTTCCACATCTCTGACGCAGCTTTATCATATACACTGAAATTAACCGCATATTGTTTATTAGTTTAAGGGATCTGATTGTAATTAACCTGTAACAATATAATGGTGCCGATAAAGACAAGCAGCAAGCACAAAGTTTTCCCAGCTCATGCCTTGATTGATTATCTGGGAGTGAAGTGCTGGAGTTTTAGAGTGGAAATAATAGATTGTTATTTAAAACACATGCACTTCATGTGTGTTCCATTTCTACAATAATCTGTGTAAACACATTGTTAAAACAGAAACGTTTCTCATATTTTAGTAGTAAATGACAAAATGTTGGCATAAACTATATAATGTGTGAAGTCTGAAGTCCAAAGATCAAATAAACACTTTCACAAAAGGTTCAAGAATAAAACAACAGCTTTGGTGGCGTAGCAGTAAGATTTGCTGACTTGTAATCAAGAGTCCCCGGTTTGATCCCGACTGCCTCCTGTACTTGCCGTTTTCAGTAGTGAGCTGCTCTTATTGTTAATATTATACAGTACACACATACATTTGGTTTGCGTCCGTAACAGACGGTGGACATTTATAGTACTTGCGAAAGTTACCGTTTTATTTTCACTTTTATTCTCTCAGTCACGATCACGATACACCGCCATGGAACTGGACAGTCTCTGATCTGGAGGGATAAAAGCTGACACACAAACGCTGGTGAATCTGCCTTCTTCGTATCTCACCGCCACTTGATTTTTTTTTTATTCAGTTTTATTGAGTGTTGCTGCTCACTCTGATTTAGTATGCACCTTATGGTCTATGATGTCAAAAAAAAACAAAAAAAAAAAACACAGACATAGGTATATATGATATTTGGAATTATTCATTTTATATCCTGTATAGTACATTTCGGAAAACATTGTGGCATGGATGTAGCATTATTCATACTATTCATTTGCATAACATCTTGCGCTTGTAATCAGTGACCACGTGTTTTTTTTTTTTTCTTTCCAAATTTTGCCAGTCTCCATGTTGCTGTATGGTGTTGTTTCTTTTGTACTCCAGGACATGCAGAGGAAAGAATAGTACAGAGCAGTAAGTTCAGCGTGTGAAATAGGCAACCCGGACACAGGCAGGAAGACACATTTAACGCCATCACCACACGTTTATTATACACTCTAATATATACAAGTCTTAAGTGCACCACACCAACAATGCCCCACCGTCTCCCAAAGTCCTGGCTCCTTCACTGGCCGTCTCTCTTTCCTTCACACAACACACTCAGGGCCTCTCCTTGCCACCTCCTCCGACCTCGTCCACACCTCCTCAGCTGACTCCAGCCTTGATTGTAGGGAGGCGGCTCCTTAAATAGGCAGGCGGCTGCGGACCACACCCGGCCACCTGCCACAAGCACTATATGCAATCATCAAATTCAAATGTTAAAAGTTCACACACACGCAAGGACTGTCCTTACTACATTTACGACATGTGTACCTGTTGCAATGCGCACATTTCACTCTATGCTGTGGTTTCTATTACACACCTGAAAGAAAGAGACAATATATGTGACATTTTGAAGAAATAATTTTATGACCTGAATAGTACCAATTAGAAAACATCATCGCACTAATGCAATATTATTTGAAAATGAACAGCGTCAGATCGGGTATGAATTTATGTTGGAGTGCGTTACTTTTCACGCTGACCGGGACTTACGGAGCGGAATGAACGTGGAAGTAGCCATATGCACAGATTTAAGCATCTGGATTTTTTTTTCATATGCACATTTCTGCTTTTGTCCATATGCCATGTTTTAGTGTGAATTCTAAGCACGGCGTTATGCATGAGGCCCCAGGCCTTTTCAAATGGCAGCCCCCAGAAGCAACCTCCCACTGGCCCAGTTCATGGTCCTGCCAGGGCGCTAGACTGCAGCTAAAATGGTCTCGAATGTAACAAAAAATAGCCTTTGGCGATTATTATTTCTACTTTGCAAGCCAGTTGTGAATGAAATCATTGAAACTTTAATTATATTTTAACAGATGCAAAAGGCTATTTATTTATTGTTAAGCAGATGTGCGGTTAACATACGTGCCAGTACGGGCTCCCCCTTGCACATCCCTGAGCTGCATGAATGCTGGTTTATATCCAATGCTGGGTGCAAGGGTGTCACGGTGAAAATGACATCAGACTTGGAGACGTGCATGGGAAAATATTTCTAAGTACATGGCGCTGCAGATGGGACAGCCGTGTATTCCAAATGATGAATTTCAATGAGAGGCTGGTTATGCTTGTGTCAGAATAATGAACGAAGGGCTCAATAGGACACAACCGGTCATCTAAACAAAAGGTAGGCATGCAAAATATTTGAAATTCATCTGACCATCACATATTTATGAATATGTGAATATATCTGAATATATCTGTGCCCTGTGGAATTCAGTTGTCCCTTCTGATTTGGCGCAGAACACTAAAGTGTCACTGATCTCCTTATATTCGTGTATCTTTGCATGATGTTTCTCTTTTGATTTAACACATAGTCCATGCAAAATGCCGGCATGTCCGTCAGTAAACATGTGTGAGCAGTTGCCTGCCCGCTTTTTCATCATGCACAGCGATGTGGTGAAGTCTGCATTTTTAGGATAAAGGTGTATTACAGTCATTTTACCGGGCTGCTCTGTGATCGGCAGCAGACAGTAAACTTTTTTGAAATGGCAACAAAAATGGCACTTTGTTAGTTGTTATTTCAGTTGTTTCGCCATTCGCAATATATGTTCTGTTACTAATAAATTCTTCAAGAGGAGCTCATCAACAAAGAAACATGGAAAATAAGATTTAGTAAAAAAAAAAAGTAATAATTATAATTACTAATTCATTATTTGACACCCCAAAACTCTGTACAAATACATTTTAAAGACAAACCATTAAAATAAATGTACCAATCCACTTTCACGACATACGTGGTGCCTTGCACTTAAACATCTACTCAAGTATTTTTTTCTTGGGGGCAAGGAAACAATTTCAGCAGGAAAGGCTTTGTTGTGGAACTCAAATTTAACCTCCATCATAGGAGTGATTAAAACCGTGTGAATGAAATAGATGACGTTCTATGAAAAAAAATCCCTTGCCAGTCACGACCACCCCTTTAAATTCAGGGAAACAAATTTTATTGCTAATACTTTGCACTTTTTTGATCTTATGCACTTTGAGCCTGGGTCAGATGTGAGGAATTTTTTTTTTTTTTTTTTTTTTAATTTCAAAAGTAGAAACAAAAGTACTGCTGCTACCTCAAATTCTGTTCAGTTACAGCTTTTTTGTTGTTATTTTCACTAAACATTATTGAATTGTCTTATAATCTTGTGAAAAAAAAAATCAAGAGTTAAGAGACAAAACCTGCAAATTACCTTATTTGAATGTCTAGAACAATTCAGCAGAGGCATTTTTGACAGAAATTACAATTTACCCAAACTGTCTGTGGCAATTTTATTACTTCTTCCTTGTGAATTCCCACTGCTAGTATATAGGGTGGTCCAGATCTAACTATGTAACTTTTAATGCAATGCAATGCAATAATTGCACAGTTAGATCTGGACCACCCTGTATTTAAAAGGACAAACCTTTCACTTGACACAGACTGGAATCCATGGTTTAACATTAACATAAAAAACTGAGCAGATCAAGTTCTATTTGTGACAAGTCTGCACTGTTTCATTATCATAAATGCGTCAGAAGTATAAGCTCACTGCTATGTTCTACCAGTGGTATCAGCTGTCTCTTGACTATAGGCAACAGAGCATTTGTCAGCAAACTAGAGGCTGTGGTTACTTCAGTAAAATAAGCACCGTTCTCACTTGTACATTCCCTTATAATAAGTCATTATCTTACAATTATAGATGCAAGTCTTAAAAGCATTTCTTTTCATTATTTGTAAATGAAATCCAATCAGTGGTCTATGTTGACAAAGATTTACATTATATTACTAGGTTAGTATTTCTTTCTTATGGCTCCATGCATTGCAGTGGCTATATGTATATAATTTGCTCTAGAGTCACCCTGCACATATTTGCTGTAAACTAGAAGGAGAAACTGGAAGTTGCACCTGCCATTAGACTTTACTTAGGTGGGATTCCCTTCAAACTCCATAATACCAGGAAGTCGCACAGCAAGAACACTGTATTAATGTATTAAATTTGTGTACAAACGTGCTTCAG
Organism: Erpetoichthys calabaricus; assembly: GCF_900747795.2. Lineage (NCBI taxonomy): Eukaryota > Metazoa > Chordata > Cladistia > Polypteriformes > Polypteridae > Erpetoichthys > Erpetoichthys calabaricus. The sequence goes on from NC_041407.2 coordinate 40,232,199, forward strand.
TTTTTGCTTTTAACAAAATTTTACATAAACTAAAAATACACTAACACACCCATCCATTCAACATCACAAAGTTTATAAAGGTGTGGTAAAATAAGATAGAGGTCCATGGCAGTGTGTGTGTGTTCTAAGTAAAACCAGTGCACAGGTACAAGTGGTAGCATGGCCAAGCGGCCCCAGGGTGTTGATGGGGAATTTGACTGATCACTTATTCATGTGCAGGTCACCCCAGCTGATTTCCTCATTAGCGCTATTACAGTACCAGCCCCAAGTCAAGTATAAAAGGAACATGAGTAGGAAGACCAAGAGTTCCAAAGAGAACGAAAAATAAAAACAGAAAGAGTCTGGAGGTTAAAGAGAAACAAGAGAAAAAAAGAAGATTAGAAAAATCAGAGAGGAAGGCTGGCTTGCAAGAGGGAGAGATTGTGATAGAGCAGAGAATAAGCTAGCCCTGCCTAGAGCACCCTGGGAGCAGAAGCAACCAATAGCACTCTGAAGATCATCTTGCAGACACCTGAGAAAGAAGGTGGTAGAACAATGCGGAAGGGATTGGAAGCAACGACCTATTGAGGTTGCCGTGGCACAAGCCTTCTGTGTTTGTTTTTTTTTTTCTTCCTTTCTAGGTTAACTGCACAGGCCAGTGTCTCACCTACTGGCTAAGCATGCCTAATGGGAGAGTGGCACAGATGTTCTAAAGAGAGAGAAGTGCCAGTTTTATTCTGATTTATAATAATTGTCTTACTCCTTGGACTACTTTTTTATTTCGTGGATTTTACTCTCACATTTAGTACTTGTTTTACTGGATTACTTATTTATTAATTGAACCTGCTTTGCCACTTTGATTTATTTAGATTGTTTAAAATAAAGAGGACAAGTCACAAGTACAAACCTCAGTGTTCATTACATCTCAGTTTATGAGTATTGATTACCGGGTTCAAGGAGAAAGTGCCTGCTGTGGCAAACCTGGCTTCACAGGAATGTGAAAACTGCTCCCACACACAAAAAGAAGCCTCATCTTGGATTTAGCAGCAGCAAATTAAGCCAGATGAAAGGGGACTTCATACTGTTATGTTTTGTCAGTCCTATTTCAGTTTATGTGTGCTTGCTGGACAGAAGACATGCTACATTCTTTGGAAAATCATATTTCAACAGTGGGGCTATATGTTTGCACAAGCTTCTTTGATTTGACACAACAGAATCCTGAATAAGTATCCTATTACTAGTGCTCCTGCGAAACACACAATTCAGCAGTTGGTGAAAAGAGGCATACTACTGCTTATGTGAGCAGTGTACAAAAAACCAAGAAGCTTTTCCATTCATAGCCCAAAAGTGGTCACCAACAGCGCAGACTATATGGAAAGAAGACCTCATACATCAATTCAGGTCAATGTAAATCTAAGGACAGCCCTACACTCCAGGGCTATTCCCTGAAGGTTTTATTTCTAGGGCACTTTAAAATCAGAAACAGTGAATATTAACAACCCACAAGCCTTAGAAGAGTTAAAGATGCTAGAGTACATGCCAGGGGGAAGAAATAAATCTCCACTGCTGTCAGCAGAGGTCCTATTCATCATAGCCTTTAAAAATATCAGCAACATTCTATAACACTAATAAAAATAATACAAAATAACTAATGTAATATAACATATTATCCCTTTGTTATTACTAAATTTCACAGTAACATTGAGAATGGGCTATTTTTTCATATGCCACCCTATTCATAACAGTGCAAAATGAGCAGATTTACAAACTAATTTTTCTATTAAGAGTTGGAGAAAGTCAAGATTCTATCACAGCAGTATTAGTTGCCTGGCTGGATCCTACTCAGCCACAGGCATTACACCTTTAAACCACTCTAAATATTAATGTCCATAAATAAAATGGATAGAAAAGAGTAAATCAAACAGTAAAATGATAATTTAGAAGAAGTACCATGATATTCCTATTGTGAATACGAATGACAAATATGGTGCAAAAGGAAATCCTCCAAAATACTCTACAAAAAGCAGGCCAGGAATTTCATCATCCTACCCAGCTGAGGCCCACCCTAATCCAGTTTACTCAACTGCTAAATGCTGGTTTCCAGCCTACCGGGCCTCAATACTGGGAAGTTGGCTTAAAAGTTCCAAAGACTATAAGAATTCCAAAGTATACAAGAATGCCATACAAGGAAGAAAGATAAAACCATGAAAACTCTGGCATGTAAAGACTATCCCAAAGTGTAATCGACAAAATTTCAGTTTATTTGCAAATATAGAAGAAATAGCACAAATGGTCAAAACAGCAAAAAGGATGTGTCTAAAAAGGCAATCCCAAGCAAATCAGTCCTAAAACAAATTCCAAGAGCAGAATCTATTAACAGATCAGAATTTTTAGACAGAGCAAGAAAATACAAAAGAAAGAGTAAAAAGAAACAATACTTATACACAACTACAAACAACTACAAAACTCAACTGATTTTTCTCACTTTTGACCGGAATAAATAGCCAGAAGATGGACCCAGAGGTCATGACATCCTCTTGGGGGATCCATCCACAAAACACAAGCCATGGAAATTCATTTAAGGAGACCGAACAAAAAATAACAAATGATAAGTAAAATCAGCAGAAATAACATAAAAACATAATAAACTCTAAATGACCATAAACAACAACAAAATATAAAACACATGTACATTAAGTTCCCAGGAATACATAACTATACACAGACAAACAGATGCAGAGAGAAAAAATTATTTGAAGGTATTAAGAAAGAAGATAATAACAAGAAACAAAGACAAGTAAAACATTATAATTATCTGCACAGCTTTTATTCATTTTATTACTTTTGTAGGTACAGGTTGCATCTTACAACCAGTTGACTTACGACCACTACCACATCTCAAGGGCAAACAATAGTTTTCGCCATACCAAGCTCCGTATGCCATGACTCATTCAACTCAATCTCAGTTTATTACCTTCAGCAGTTTCCACTACGTTCAGTTTCATTTATCTTACAATTACATAGACAAAAGCAATTGACTTTGACACAAAAATGAAGGTAATCAAGCAGTATGAGGGAGGAAAGAAAGGGAACGCATCTGACTTTAAGTTATCCCATTGCAAGCAGTATTGCTGTGCTTTGGCTTTGAATCCAGAAAACCTCCGAAGCTTCTGCATTGTCACTTACAATGTGCTGCTTCATACAAACTAGTGCTGGGCGGTATGACCAAAATTCTGTATCACGGTATTTTTCAAAATTATACCGGTTTCACGGTATTCAACTGTATTTTCTCCCATGCATGAAAGGATATTAACCACCTTTTCCACTGCAATTACTGCAGTAGACTGGCTAAGAATAACCTATTCCACTGTCATGAGAATTGTACATTGTACAAAAAAACATTTTAATGTGCACGCAAGTATTAATACAGGTTTTCAAGGGGGTGGCACTAATGAAGAGAAGGAATCACACTGCATGACAGTTGCAGTCAAAATATAGAACCTTTTTATTGAACAAATTTTGCAAACAACTTAAACTAAAATTATTGACAGCATATTTTCAACCATCTAAAGAGGCATTTAGACTTAGTAAAATATCCAGAGGTGCTTGTCATAAGTTGTATTGCACGAACATGTCTTAGAAAAGGAATAGTAAATATTTTTTTGTAAACCAACTACACTTTCTGTTAATGTTAACAATCTCTGTCCACTGACACGTTAAAGTGACTTTTTAAACAACTTTACCATCATTAAACTGCATAATATTTAAACTAATAAATTATAACAATAAAATAAATAATAGTGCAACTTCCAGTAATAATACTATTACTTCAGGACTTCAAGCCCAGGTGCATTACACAGTATTCACCAATTAAAATTAAAATAAAACAAGTGCAACTTGGTGATGACATCTTTACCAACTGAACCATCATTTAGGCAAATTGCATTAATATGGACCTTGCTTCAAGCTAAGCTATATACATAAATAATAAAACTGAAACTTGCATTTATAATACTATTTGTGGTATAGCCCTACGGAATCGTATTAGGGCCACAGTGAAGAAAAATAAACACGGACACAGGGAAGAAAAAAAAAACTATGTCAAGAATAAAGTCGACATGTTGACTTTATTCTCGACATTTCCACTATAACACTGACACTTATGTCAAGATTAAAGTCGACATTTCCACTTTATTCTCATAGTTTATATTATAATTAAAGTAGAATGTCATGAACTAAACTTCACCCTAAAATCAATGTTTAATTTACTAGATTTTCTCAAACACCGTCATAAGTTAATGTAGCACATTAAATGCTTTGTGTTGTGTTCCCCGACCCAGTTGTTAATCACTGTGCGCTTCTTAAACTGACTTCCTCCACACTAAGAGGAGGCTCTGGCAGTTATCACCGCACAGAATACATTCACTTCATGATATTCCTGCTCTCTGAATATTTAGACTGCTAAGATAAATACTTGATATCATTTTCAGGATGAAATGCATTAAAGCAGGTATTAAACATGCACGGTAGTGTTGCAGTAGTGCTGATTCCCTTGCAGTAAGGGGTCCCCAGGTGTACGTTCAGTGTAGAGAACTTTATGGCAGGTGTGATGAGGCTCCAAAAAACTGGATGTATGAATGGGTATCGCACAGGTTTAACTGAAATATTGTGTAAATGTTGGGTTTGTGATCTGGTTGTCGGAGACACGTACACAGAAATCAATGGATGTTCTTCTGAGTGAGCTTTCTTTATTGCATGTGTGCTGTCTGTCTGACGTACCAAACCCTCAGATCCTATCCTTCCTTTTTCTTTCTCCACCTAACCAATCACCACACGATAAACGTATTTGTGAAATTAAAACTAGTTATAAACTTAGACCACGGAGTGTTCGGAACTTTAAAAAAAATCTTCGTTATACATGTTTAATTATCCCATCCATTCAGGGTTGCGCCCATCCCAGCAAGCATTGTGTGAGAGGCAGGAGCAAATCCTGAACGGCAGCACATTGCAGGGTGAATACAAGCAAAACATACACTAGTAGGGTTAATATAGCATAACAAAACCCCACATCCTACATGACTTTGAAAGGAAACTGAAGCACGCAAAGTAAATCCACCAGAAAAACATGAAAATTCAAGGCAGGGAACACCCAGGACTCCCTTGCTGGGAGACAGCAGTGCAACCTCCACGCCACTGTGCCCCCACCTGATTAATACATGCTTTAATGCATTTCATCATGAAAATGATATCAAGTATTTATCTTAGCGTTCTAAATGTTCAGGAAGCAGGAATATCATGAAGTGAATGAATTCTGTGCGGCGATCACTACCGGAGCCTCCTCAGTACAAGAGAAAGTCAGTTTAAGAAGCACGTACCGATTTATCATGGCTCGGAGAACACCTAACACAAAGCATTTAAAGTGCTACATAACTTATGACGGGGTTTGAGAAAATCTAGTAAATTACATATTCATTTTACGATAAAGTTTAGTCTAAAATGTTCTACTTTAATGACAAATTACGAGAATAAAGTCAACACGTCGACTTTAATCTTGACAGAAACGGCGAGAATCAAGTAGAAATGTCGAGAATAAAGTCAACATGTCGTCACGCTATTACACAGTACCAAGGTACATTACACTGTACTGAAAAAAAATTAAACAAGTACAACTTGGCTGCAGTATTATCCAGTAGTATAGAAACAGTATTCACAGATTTGAATATAATGGTCCACATTCGACCTTTTAAAACCAAAGTATCTCCAGGCAACGGACGTGACTCCTTTTTTTCAGCAAAAGTTCTTCTATGTCATCATGTTCAACTTTATCGTCTGCTACAGCTTCAGTTTTGGAATGACTCTGTCCATTTTCACCACGCAATACCTACACTACCGCATGTACTCCACTGCATGACTATTTAGTGGTGTAGCAGTGAAAAAGAGCCCCCGCGCAACACCTCCACTAACGCATGTACTCCATTGTATCTGTTTAGCGGTGTAGCAGTGAAAAAGGTCCCCCCTTAAACAGTTTCCCGCCACGCCACGTTTTGAATGTTGTTTAGGCAATTTAAACCAGTGTTGCAGTATAGGAAAAATCCATATCATAACAAAAATAAAAAACGGTTTTTGGTATGAACCAGTATACCGCCCAGCACTAGTACAAACTGCAACAAAGAGGTAATGAAACCATACTGAACTCCTTTATCTGTTAATTGTTATTATTAATAAGCTTGAATGTTAAAACAGAAAACATATTAGTGTTTAAACTCTGCCGGTACAATTCCTCCTCTCACAGTTAACACAATGAACACTGGGAGAGGCTCACACTAACAACGTAACATAAAACAAAGAGAGATTTGCCACCCATGTGAGGAACATTAATAATTAAGCATAAAAATTTTAACAAATTGATAGAAAATCCACACAATGTGCTAAGAATGATGATAAAAATAGAATATAAAACCATCAAAGTCTATGGACGATTCTTTATAGACTTCTACTATTTAAGGTTGTATCTGCCAAAGTGGGCAATCTTACTTGTCCAGAGCTGAAAATGGTATATCTGTTCATTTTCATTGAATAAACTATTGTAAAGTCAGATTTTTCATCATTTATTTTAATTACACCACCATTATCAAAACATACTGTTTAAATGAAGACCAAATCTTGACATGTCCACATACTGGTAGTCCCCAGGTTATGGACATCCAACCTATGACTTATGAACGAGGCTGCAGCTGTGATGCATACGCCTCATTAACAGCCGCTCCGTCATCTTTGGCCGGAGGACGCTGCAAGTAGTGGCTGGAGGGGTGCGATTTCTCTGCTCGCGCAGTGTAGTGACCCTGTGTCCCTCGGGCAGCACCCGGCGGCAAGCGAGCGGTGACCCGTGGTCCATAGTCACTTGGGCCACAGCTATCACTCGTGTGCAGGACGGAGGCTTAATGGGGCGGTTCGCTGTCCGCCCACTACGCCGCCGCAGCTACTGCTCCTGACTGGACGCAGGCTGGATGGAGCGGTGTAGGGCGTTTCACTGCCCGCCCACTACACACGGCTCCCCCCGAATCGTTTTCAGTGGGCGGCTGGTAATACTGCAAGCGGTGACCTGGTTGTGGCTGAACAGAGGCCATTGAGGGTGAACGGGGCGGCAAGGGGTAGCACTATAGTGTGCTTCGGGTGGCTGCCTGTTGAATGGGGACAGTGGTGGACGATTCACTGCACACCTTTGGCCGCACCGTGTTTGTTCTCGGTGGGCGGACGCACGCTGCAGGCTGTATACTGTAGTGGAGGTGACTGTGTGGTGAGTGGGTGGTGAGCCGCCCCTCGCTAGTCCCATTCATTCTCAATAGCAAGCCTGTTTGTACTGTTACATACATAGCAGGAAGTTGTCTCTTGTCAGTACACCAGACGTGCTGACAAGGGATGCCTGCCTGCTGTGACAGCTGTATAGTGCTGTGCAGAAGAGCTCATCTTAACCTTTTGTCTTCACCCTTCAAGAATGTCTCTGAAACACAAATCTGATGCAAGTGCTGGTGATACATTAAAGAAGAGAAAAACCATCACCATTGAAAATAAAGTAGAAATAATAAAATGGTCAGAGAGAGGTGAAACTCCATCATTCATTGGCAGAGCACTTGGTTACAGTCGGTCAACAACAGCATTTATTAAAATAATGTACCTGTTCCGACTTACATACAAATTCAACTTAAGTACAAACCTACAGTCCCTATCTTATACGTAACCCGGGGACTGCCTGTATTTTAAAGTGAAAAAACATTTCATGGGGTGTGCTTAAATTTTCAAATGATTGTATGACAAGCCTAAAACACATGCATTAATTCTTTCTCATGAAGAAATATTTTTGCTCATACCAACCCGTTTCTTAGAACAAACATTGTCCATTAAGCCTTTGTCAACTATTTTTATTTGTCAGCTATCTCTAAAGTAATCTTACGATATGCTTCTTTTTTCCACTAAGTGGGCAACAGAGCACTGTGAGACTCAAGCAAACCTACAAATGTAAATCATGCACCTCTCTTGAGCCACACCATTACTGCAGAAAAGCATACTCTTGTCAGAACAGTTCCTAAGGTTGTTCATTTTGCATTACAGTGAACCCTCGTTTATCACGGTTAATCCGTTCCAGACTCTACCGCGATAAATGAATTTTCGCGAAGTAGGATTCTTTATTTATAAATCGAATATTTTCTCAGTTAGAGTATAGAAAACCTGTTTACGACCTTCTAAATACGTTTTTTAACATTATTAGAGCCCTCTAAACATGAAATAACACCCTTTAGTCACCATTACACTCATATTACCCAATATATTAGACAAAATAAGAGAAAATAAGACATATTAGACGTTACAAATATCATATTATTATTATTGTACTGTACATTTAATTACACACACACACACACAGTTCTTACACAGAACCACTAACCTATGAAGGCACAAGCTCAGTAGGAGAGTCTTCAGGTTGTAAGCTGGAGCGCTGATCACACCCTCAAGAGGACACAGACGCCCCTGGGAAAACCCCTGAAACAGCTGATAGTCTACCTTCACATTGCTCCTTACCCTTCTTACTTGCGCTATAACGCGCGATAAACCTCTCATGCGGTACTCCGCTTACTTAAAAGTATTGTGCAGCGCCTCTCAGCTTTGGAATTGGTTGTTTTGTTTCTCTCTCTCTCAGACATTCTCTGCTCCTGGCAGAACTGTCATCTCTGACTTGTCATGGAGCACGTTTAAACTTTTGAAAAGAGACAAATGTTTGTTTGCAGTGCCTTGAATAAAGTTCTTTTTTTTCTACAACCTCCTGTGTCTCTGTGCAAATCTGTGATCCAAGTGTGACAAGGTGGTGCAGTATCTTCAGCAGGTGCATCGTTGTCTTCTTACGCTGAAGGAGTACTAGGAGTAGGCAGTGGGTGTCCGGGTGCACGGCTGAAGAACATCTTGATAGGCAGTTGCTGGCGCTGTCTTTTCATATGCGTGAGGAGGCTTTTGTAGGGTATTGCCATCTTTGATCATATCCAAGAGTTTCACCTTCTCCTGGATGGTAAGCATCTTCCTCCGGCGCTTAGTTTCATTGTCAGAAGGCTTAGAAAAAGGAGCACGTTTAGGAGCCATCGTGGGGCTTCGATAAAAGTTCTCGCGTAGTGACGTAAGCGTGTATGAGAAAAAAATCGAGATAGAGTGAAGCCGCGAAAGTCGTGATATAGCGAGGGATCACTGTAACTATTTTACTGGCTTGAAGATTTCATTGAAATGAAATGTGTGTGTGGCAGATCAGTTCCTGGGGAGGAGTCGTCCGCATCCGTAATTGTTTCCGGAAGCTGCTGATTGCCACAGCTGATCCACGTCCCTGTGATATATAGATGCGCGAGGCAGCTAGTAGGAGGGAAAAAGAAAAGAAAGAGACGAAGGTTGCAGGGAAGAAGGCGGCAGGAAGCAGGGAGAAGATAGCCGGTGCAAGAGAGAGAGCGAGCGAGCAAGAGAGAGAGAGCAGCCTCGACGGAGAAAAAGCAGGCAGTAGGGAGATTAGCCCCAGCAAAGGAGTGTGGGGCTGAAGAAAGCGTTCATTCCAGCTGAGCGATCACGGAGCTGGAGTGACCGGTATTGAAGACAACTGCCTGTCGAAAGGCAGCAGCAGTCGTGGAGGCTTTGGGCTGGTTTAGCCCCAGCGTGAGCGCCCTGGCCACTGGGGAAAGAACCCAAGTCTCGGTCCAGATAGAGCCCGACATAGCCAGGGATCAAGAGCGCTACCGGACCAGTGTGGAAGGCAGCTGCACCTGCAAGTAGGGCGACTCCCCTGTTTCGAAGCCCGATGGGAGAACCTGGGGAGCCGCCAGGTAGAAAGAAGAAGGCACCGTGCTTTGGATTTTAAGAGACTGCTTCCAGCCATTGTTTTAACCTTGTTGTTTTTAAAAGATTTTTTTCTGTTGGATTTTAACCTCCACCTTTCACCCGATTTAATTTATTATTTATTTGAAGACATTTGAATACACAGCACTATTTATTTGGACACTGTTTTGATTTTTGTTGTTTTTAATAAAAGTACTTTGCACCATCCCCTTGCTTTGTTGTGCCTCACTGCCAAGCTCATCAGTGACATTACCGACGGTGTCGGGTACAAGGCTCCCAGAAGGAAGATGGGAGCATGGAGGAGCGAACCCGCATCGTCACAATTTGACATAAATGAAGAATCATGCTTTGCCTTTGGATATACACTGTAATAGCCAATTTTAGAAAGTTAAAGTTTTGAGTTAAACTCATATTAATGTTTGCTTTATTTGAATAGAACATAATTTCTTCTATAGTTATAGACAATGGTATAGTCTTTTTTCCCCCTATAAGTTAGTAAGAGATAGAATCTTCTTGCTATAACTGAGATACAGTGAGATAATAAACTCAGTTGTGTTTAGAACAGGTCCCAGTAAAGAGGGACTTGAAAAACCCATTTTAAGTTTAGAAATGGGATAAGCATACAGTTTTCTGACCGTTTTGAAATGGTTCAGAAATTATAAGAAATTAATAACGATTTAAGTTGTAACAAGATTAAAGCTCAGAACTACATTTTTTTTAAATATAATTTTCTCCTTTTTTTTGCTATTTTAATTTTTCTTCTTTTTTTTGTGTGAACTGTTTTACTTTAAAATTTAACTAAACTTTATAAAAACGAAGATATTTTGTCTGTGGAATCATTTCTGCGCATCAGGCCTTTGTTGAATCCCATTTTTTGAGTTAGAGCTGCAGAATTTTGGAAACTTTGGGAAAACGCAGCTACATTTTCGTTAGAAAACTAGTCATTTTAAGGCCTTGAAACTGGAATCTACCATCTGAGGACAGAGGACGCTTCTGCTCCTGAACTTGTCAACGAAAGAAAAAGAACTGAGTCACCCTGAGGTACTGTGCTCTTATCTTCTATCTCTGCACTATTGTAATGAAAGCAAGGTCGCCGCACCTGAACTTGAGAAGATTTTAAGAGACTGTGATATTGTAAAAGACTTTGTGAATGATCGCTTTTGCTTTTGCCTGAGTTTTGAGGCCTCTCTATAAGGAAATATCTGCTTTGTTGGAACGTTCCTGTTGTGACGTTTGTTGCTGTCAAGAGAACCAGCTGTCAGTCTTTGAGCTGTTATCATGGCAATGTCTAAGCATAATTCCAGGGAAATTAGTAGTGAATTGAGTACAGACTCGAAGCCAGAAAATGTAATCGGAGATCTTAAAGGTCACATGTCAGAGGAAAGATAAACTTTCTGTGCGTATAGCTGAAATAGAAAGTCTTAAAGATACTCCAGAAAATCATTTAGAAGTAGCTAAAAGACTTGAAAATTTTTGCGAAACGCACAGTGAGATAGAAGAGTTGAATCAAAGGTTAATATCAATGTTGAGTAAACAAGGCGCGATTAAGAAACAGAAAACGACATTCGCTGAAAGCTCAAAGAATTGGAACGAATTTATTAATGTTACAAAGCTATGGCTAAAAGATGCAAAAAGACTGTTAACACACACATCCGACGAACAGCTAGTTAACAAATTCGAAGGGATGCAATTGCAAGAACGGGATCGCTCAAAGTCAAAGACACGAAAGGCTTCTCCGCAGTTAAAGCGCACTTTGGAAATTAAATGCGACTCTTTAGCCCAGAAAGGCGCTGCGGTGACATCATCACCCTCATCAACAGTCACACTTGAACGCACAGAATTTGATAGTATAATACAAATGCTACAAAACCTCGAAGCTAAAGTGGAGAGGTTGGAACCACCCACAACTAGCTCAAGACCCGACACTCAGAGCTCCAGAAACGATGAACTAGATGTATTAATTCGAAATCAAGCTGAATATCAGAAAAATCAAGCTGAATGTCAAAAAGCAATTACAGAAATGGCTAAATCGTTAACCCAACAAAATACAGCTACTACTCAACCACCTCCAGCGGCGCGTGTCGAAGTACCACACAGGCAGGTACCTTTATTTTCAGGTGACCCATTGGCTTATGCAGACTTCATTAGAGCCTTTGATAACGCTGTTGGGGAAGTATTACAAAACCCTCAAGATAAATTAGATTATTTGATACAATTCACAAGAGGTCATGCTCAGGACTTAGTTAAAGGCTGTGTGCGACTGCCACCAACTCGAGGTTATGAAAAGGCCAGAAAGCAACTTGAAACTTACTTTGGTGATGAAGTATTCATAGCTGATGCATATATGGAAAGGGCATTGAAGTGGCCTCAAATAAAACAAAATGATAGTGTAGCTCTGAGAGAATATGTAATCTTTCTTGATAGCTGTATAGATGCAATGACAAGCACAGGGAGTCGCGACGCATTTAATAACAATCCAAATATTCGTTTTATAATCTCTAAGCTCCCATATACTTTAAGAGACAAGTGGCGAAGCTGGGCCTTTAAATTTAAAGAAAAGGAAGCAGGAAGAGCGGGTATTGATCACCTGATCACCTTTTTACATCGTCAGGTAAGGATGATGATGGATCCCTTTTATGGAGATGTCTCACAAGGTAGCACGGAGAAAAAGGAAAAAACTGACAAAAGTAAGTCTCCTCAGAAATATGGTCAGAAATCGGGACGTATTTATGCCACAAGCATTTCTGATGTCGATGAAGAGGAGGCAAGAGAAACCTTGGTTGAAAAGACTGTTAATGATACATGTGCATTTAAAAAGCCTTGTGTATTTTGCAGTGGTCAGCATATCCTTGCTGAATGTAGTAAAATCAAAGGATTGCCACACAAAGAAAGAATTGACTTTTTAAAATCTAAAGGTTTATGTTTTCGCTGTCTCAAACAGGGGCACCTTGGTAAGAACTGTAAAGAAAGAATGAAATGTCAGACATGTTCTTTTCAGCACCCAGACATCTTGCACATCAAAGGAGAATCCAGAACAACATCTAAATCCACAGCTAGTGTGGCGACATCTACTGAAAAGGAAACAGAGTCTGGAACTTGTGCCTTTACTGGGGCCGGAGAAGAGTGTGCACTACAGGTAGTTCCTGTTAAGGTAAAATCTAAGAAAGGTGAAAGGTATGTAGAAACATATGCCTTTATAGATCAAGGCAGTACAGTTACGATTTGCACTGAAAGGCTCCAGACACAATTAAACCTTCAAGGGAGGAGAACTCAAGTATTTCTCAAAACTATGAATAACTATGATGATGATTCTCAAAACTATGAATAACTATGATGATGATTCAAAAGTGCTAACTCAAAGTTCTGTACCAGATTTACAAGTCTGTGGTCTAAATGATGATAAATATTTTGATTTGCCAAAAGTCTTTACACAGGTCTCCATTCCAATGGACAGAGAAAATATTCCACTACAAGAAGATATCGATAAGTGGGCATATCTTAAAGAGGTACGTCTAACTCATATTGACTCTGAAGTTGATCTTTTAATAGGAATCAACTACCCGGAAATCTTCGAGAAGTCACAAACCATATATAGCTAAGGAGGTGGACCCTATGCTATGAAGACTGCACTTGGATGGGTAGTCGGTGGACCATATAAAAAGATAGATGACCTCACAAAACAAAGTGGTAAGATGCACAAACACTCAATCAATCGCGTGTCAATAACAGAGATTGAGGATTTATTGCTGCAACAGTATAACACAGATTTTCCAGAACGCAGCTGTGAAGAAAAGGAGGAGATGTCACAGGAGGACATCAAGTTCATGCGCATAGCCTCAGAATCTGCGAGTCTGGTAGGTGGCCATTATTGTTTAAATTTGCCTTTGAAGGATGAAACACTGAAAATGCCAGACAATCGCTGTATTGCTGAACAGCGTACTATAGGACTCAAAAGAAAACTGAGCAAAAATTCAGGTTTCCACGGAGACTATAAAGCCTTCGTGAAAGACATTATAGACAAGGGTTATGCTGTCAAGGTACCCAAAGAAAACCTAAATTGCAATGAAGGCAGAGTGTGGTACATCCCACATCACGGTGTGTATCACCCAAAGAAAAATAAAATTCGAGTGGTCTTTGACTGCACAGCCACCTATCAGGGAACCTCACTTAATGAGCAATTATTAAAAGGTCCCGACCTAACTAACACACTCATTGGCGTCCTTACAAGATTCAGAAAGGAGCCAGTAGCATTAATGGCAGACATTAAGTCAGTGTTTTACCAAGTCAAAGTACCAGATAGAGACACTGATCTTTTACGTTTTTTATGGTGGCCTGAAGGTAATTTAAGTAAAGACCTTGAAGAATACAAAATGACGGTACATCTTTTTGGTGCTACTTCTTCACCCAGTTGTGCTTCTTATGCTTTGCGTAGAACAGCCGAAGACTCCAGAGATACATTTCCTGAAGAAGCTGTTAACACCGTTCTCAATAACTTCTACGTGGATGACTGCTTAAGGTCAGTGACAACAGAGGAACAAGCAATAAAGCTGGCAAAGGACCTCCAAGCTCTATGCCTCAAAGGGGTTTTCACTTGACTAAGTGGGTGATTAACAACAGAGAAGTTTTATTGTCGATTCCTGAAGAAGACAGAGCTCATGAACAAAAGGACTTAGACTTGAGCCACAAGTCTCCTTCCCACAGAGCGTGCCCTGGGTGTCCAGTGGTGCACAGAAACGGACAGTTTCAAATTTCAGATTAAGTTACAAAACAAGCCCGCTACAAGGCGTGGTATTCTGTCTGTTGTTAGCTCAGTTTATGATCCACTAGGTTTTCCAGCGCCCGCCCTTCTGCCAGCAAAACTTATTCTAAGAGACTTATGCAAAGAAAAATTTGGGTGGGATGAAGAAGTAGAAGTCAAACACATTCAGAAATGGAAAAAATGGATGGATGATTTGCAGTTACTTATAGACTATAAAGTAAACAGATGCTTCAAACCTACCGGATTTGGAACCATAAAAACAGTACAAATGCACCATTTTGCAGATGCTAGTGAAGATGGATATGGCACTGTCACCTACCATGTCTTAACCAACGAAGAGGGTAAAAAGCATTGTTCATTCCTGATGGGCAAGTCAAGAGTTGCACCACTGAAACAGGTCACGATTCCAAGATTGGAGCTGACAGCAGCCGTTGTGGCAATTAAAATGGACAAAATGCTTAGTCAGCCGTTGTGGCAATTAAAATGGACAAAATGCTTAAAGGTGAGCTTCAAATGCCCTTAGAAGAATCTATATTTTGGACTGACAGCACCACGGTGCTAAAATACATTTCAAATGAAAGCACTCGGTTCAAGACCTTTGTTGCCAACAGAATCTCCGTGATCAGAGATCATTCACAGCCTTCTCAGTGGAGGTATGTCACATCTGCCCTTAACCCGGCTGATCAAGCATCCAGAGGGCTAAGCATAGAAAACTTTCTCAAAAGCACCACATGGTCACAAGGTCCAAGTTTCTTATTGAAGCCCGAACGGGTGTGGCCAAAAAGACCAGATCAACTGAACAATTCACTCATTGAAGATGATCCAGAAGTTAAAACCTGTGCAGTCAACATGACAAAAATAGAGGAAACAATCGAGCCCATCAACAAACTAATCACCTACTTTTCCGATTGGCTTCGCTTGAAGAAAGCAGTGGCTTGGTTCCTCAAGTTTAAAGACTTAATGCTGAACTCAAGAAATGAAAGAAAAACATTTCAAGTAGAAGTCAGTCAGACTAAAAGTGATCCAGAAGAACAAAAATCACTCATTGCAAAGCACATGAAAAGGTATAAAAAAATTGGAACACAAAAAAATCAGCAACACTATGATGCAAGAACAAATCAAATGTATTTTCAATCCACCATCAGCTTCTCATCAAGGTGGAGTGTGGGAAAGACAAATAAGGAGCATAAGAAAGATCTTAAATTCAACACTAAACCAACAAACACTCGATAATGAAAACCTTCCTACAATGATGTGTAGAGTGGAATCAATACTCAATTACAGACCCCTTACAAAGACATCAGACGACCCAAATGATTTAGAACCACTCACACCTAATCACTTGTTGTTACTGAAGACAAAACCTAAATTACCACCCGAACTCGTTTCAGAGAATGAACCATACCCAAGAAGACGCTGGAAACAAATTCAATACATGGCCGATTTGTTTTGGAAAAGATGGACTAAAGAGTATTTACCAATACTTCAAGAACGTCAAAAATGGCTTGCACCAAGAAGAAATTTTGAACCAGGGGACGTTGTTTTAATTGTAGATAAAGCTACACCTCGCAATTCCTGGATAATGGGTCGAGTCATCAAGACAATGCCAGATGCCAAAGGTGCAGTCAGAAGAGTTTGTGTGCAGACCAAAACCAGCACACTGGACAGACCCGTGAACAAACTGTGTCTGCTTCAAGAAACAGCCAATGTTTGAAATTTGAAATTTTTAAAATGTTTGTTGCTGTGTTTTTGTTAGTAATTTGAAAACAATAGTTAATATAAAGTTAACTGGCTCATATTGAAGTAAAGTATAGTAATTGTCTCCGCTCCTGCATAGCCAATTAGGGGCCGGAAATGTAAGAGCCAATTTTAGAAAGTTAAAGTTTTGAGTTAAGCTCACATTAATGTTTGCTTTATTTGAATAGAACATAATTTCTTCTATAGTTATAGACAATGGTATAGTCTTTTTTTCCCCCCTATAAGTTAGTAAGAGATAGAATCTTCTTGCTATAACTGAGATACAGTGAGATAATAAACTCAGTTGTGTTTAGAACAGGTCCCAGTAAAGAGGGACTTGAAAAACCCATTTTAAGTTTAGAAATGGGATAAGCATACAGTTTTCTGACCGTTTTGAAATGGTTCAGAAATTATAAGAAATTAATAACGATTTAAGTTGTAACAAGATTAAAGCTCAGAACTACATTTTTTTTAAATATAATTTTCTCCTTTTTTTTGCTATTTTAATTTTTCTTCTTTTTTTTGTGTGAACTGTTTTACTTTAAAATTTAACTAAACTTTATAAAAACGAAGATATTTTGTCTGTGGAATCATTTCTGCGCATCAGGCCTTTGTTGAATCCCATTTTTTGAGTTAGAGCTGCAGAATTTTGGAAACTTTGGGAAAACGCAGCTACATTTTCGTTAGAAAACTAGTCATTTTAAGGCCTTGAAACTGGAATCTACCATCTGAGGACAGAGGACGCTTCTGCTCCTGAACTTGTCAACGAAAGAAAAAGAACTGAGTCACCCTGAGGTACTGTGCTCTTATCTTCTATCTCTGCACTATTGTAATGAAAGCAAGGTCGCCGCACCTGAACTTGAGAAGATTTTAAGAGACTGTGATATTGTAAAAGACTTTGTGAATGATCGCTTTTGCTTTTGCCTGAGTTTTGAGGCCTCTCTATAAGGAAATATCTGCTTTGTTGGAACGTTCCTGTTGTGACGTTTGTTGCTGTCAAGAGAACCAGCTGTCAGTCTTTGAGCTGTTATCATGGCAATGTCTAAGCATAATTCCAGGGAAATTAGTAGTGAATTGAGTACAGACTCGAAGCCAGAAAATGTAATCGGAGATCTTAAAGGTCACATGTCAGAGGAAAGATAAACTTTCTGTGCGTATAGCTGAAATAGAAAGTCTTAAAGATACTCCAGAAAATCATTTAGAAGTAGCTAAAAGACTTGAAAATTTTTGCGAAACGCACAGTGAGATAGAAGAGTTGAATCAAAGGTTAATATCAATGTTGAGTAAACAAGGCGCGATTAAGAAACAGAAAACGACATTCGCTGAAAGCTCAAAGAATTGGAACGAATTTATTAATGTTACAAAGCTATGGCTAAAAGATGCAAAAAGACTGTTAACACACACATCCGACGAACAGCTAGTTAACAAATTCGAAGGGATGCAATTGCAAGAACGGGATCGCTCAAAGTCAAAGACACGAAAGGCTTCTCCGCAGTTAAAGCGCACTTTGGAAATTAAATGCGACTCTTTAGCCCAGAAAGGCGCTGCGGTGACATCATCACCCTCATCAACAGTCACACTTGAACGCACAGAATTTGATAGTATAATACAAATGCTACAAAACCTCGAAGCTAAAGTGGAGAGGTTGGAACCACCCACAACTAGCTCAAGACCCGACACTCAGAGCTCCAGAAACGATGAACTAGATGTATTAATTCGAAATCAAGCTGAATATCAGAAAAATCAAGCTGAATGTCAAAAAGCAATTACAGAAATGGCTAAATCGTTAACCCAACAAAATACAGCTACTACTCAACCACCTCCAGCGGCGCGTGTCGAAGTACCACACAGGCAGGTACCTTTATTTTCAGGTGACCCATTGGCTTATGCAGACTTCATTAGAGCCTTTGATAACGCTGTTGGGGAAGTATTACAAAACCCTCAAGATAAATTAGATTATTTGATACAATTCACAAGAGGTCATGCTCAGGACTTAGTTAAAGGCTGTGTGCGACTGCCACCAACTCGAGGTTATGAAAAGGCCAGAAAGCAACTTGAAACTTACTTTGGTGATGAAGTATTCATAGCTGATGCATATATGGAAAGGGCATTGAAGTGGCCTCAAATAAAACAAAATGATAGTGTAGCTCTGAGAGAATATGTAATCTTTCTTGATAGCTGTATAGATGCAATGACAAGCACAGGGAGTCGCGACGCATTTAATAACAATCCAAATATTCGTTTTATAATCTCTAAGCTCCCATATACTTTAAGAGACAAGTGGCGAAGCTGGGCCTTTAAATTTAAAGAAAAGGAAGCAGGAAGAGCGGGTATTGATCACCTGATCACCTTTTTACATCGTCAGGTAAGGATGATGATGGATCCCTTTTATGGAGATGTCTCACAAGGTAGCACGGAGAAAAAGGAAAAAACTGACAAAAGTAAGTCTCCTCAGAAATATGGTCAGAAATCGGGACGTATTTATGCCACAAGCATTTCTGATGTCGATGAAGAGGAGGCAAGAGAAACCTTGGTTGAAAAGACTGTTAATGATACATGTGCATTTAAAAAGCCTTGTGTATTTTGCAGTGGTCAGCATATCCTTGCTGAATGTAGTAAAATCAAAGGATTGCCACACAAAGAAAGAATTGACTTTTTAAAATCTAAAGGTTTATGTTTTCGCTGTCTCAAACAGGGGCACCTTGGTAAGAACTGTAAAGAAAGAATGAAATGTCAGACATGTTCTTTTCAGCACCCAGACATCTTGCACATCAAAGGAGAATCCAGAACAACATCTAAATCCACAGCTAGTGTGGCGACATCTACTGAAAAGGAAACAGAGTCTGGAACTTGTGCCTTTACTGGGGCCGGAGAAGAGTGTGCACTACAGGTAGTTCCTGTTAAGGTAAAATCTAAGAAAGGTGAAAGGTATGTAGAAACATATGCCTTTATAGATCAAGGCAGTACAGTTACGATTTGCACTGAAAGGCTCCAGACACAATTAAACCTTCAAGGGAGGAGAACTCAAGTATTTCTCAAAACTATGAATAACTATGATGATGATTCTCAAAACTATGAATAACTATGATGATGATTCAAAAGTGCTAACTCAAAGTTCTGTACCAGATTTACAAGTCTGTGGTCTAAATGATGATAAATATTTTGATTTGCCAAAAGTCTTTACACAGGTCTCCATTCCAATGGACAGAGAAAATATTCCACTACAAGAAGATATCGATAAGTGGGCATATCTTAAAGAGGTACGTCTAACTCATATTGACTCTGAAGTTGATCTTTTAATAGGAATCAACTACCCGGAAATCTTCGAGAAGTCACAAACCATATATAGCTAAGGAGGTGGACCCTATGCTATGAAGACTGCACTTGGATGGGTAGTCGGTGGACCATATAAAAAGATAGATGACCTCACAAAACAAAGTGGTAAGATGCACAAACACTCAATCAATCGCGTGTCAATAACAGAGATTGAGGATTTGTTGCTGCAACAGTATAACACAGATTTTCCAGAACGCAGCTGTGAAGAAAAGGAGGAGATGTCACAGGAGGACATCAAGTTCATGCGCATAGCCTCAGAATCTGCGAGTCTGGTAGGTGGCCATTATTGTTTAAATTTGCCTTTGAAGGATGAAACACTGAAAATGCCAGACAATCGCTGTATTGCTGAACAGCGTACTATAGGACTCAAAAGAAAACTGAGCAAAAATTCAGGTTTCCACGGAGACTATAAAGCCTTCGTGAAAGACATTATAGACAAGGGTTATGCTGTCAAGGTACCCAAAGAAAACCTAAATTGCAATGAAGGCAGAGTGTGGTACATCCCACATCACGGTGTGTATCACCCAAAGAAAAATAAAATTCGAGTGGTCTTTGACTGCACAGCCACCTATCAGGGAACCTCACTTAATGAGCAATTATTAAAAGGTCCCGACCTAACTAACACACTCATTGGCGTCCTTACAAGATTCAGAAAGGAGCCAGTAGCATTAATGGCAGACATTAAGTCAGTGTTTTACCAAGTCAAAGTACCAGATAGAGACACTGATCTTTTACGTTTTTTATGGTGGCCTGAAGGTAATTTAAGTAAAGACCTTGAAGAATACAAAATGACGGTACATCTTTTTGGTGCTACTTCTTCACCCAGTTGTGCTTCTTATGCTTTGCGTAGAACAGCCGAAGACTCCAGAGATACATTTCCTGAAGAAGCTGTTAACACCGTTCTCAATAACTTCTACGTGGATGACTGCTTAAGGTCAGTGACAACAGAGGAACAAGCAATAAAGCTGGCAAAGGACCTCCAAGCTCTATGCCTCAAAGGGGTTTTCACTTGACTAAGTGGGTGATTAACAACAGAGAAGTTTTATTGTCGATTCCTGAAGAAGACAGAGCTCATGAACAAAAGGACTTAGACTTGAGCCACAAGTCTCCTTCCCACAGAGCGTGCCCTGGGTGTCCAGTGGTGCACAGAAACGGACAGTTTCAAATTTCAGATTAAGTTACAAAACAAGCCCGCTACAAGGCGTGGTATTCTGTCTGTTGTTAGCTCAGTTTATGATCCACTAGGTTTTCCAGCGCCCGCCCTTCTGCCAGCAAAACTTATTCTAAGAGACTTATGCAAAGAAAAATTTGGGTGGGATGAAGAAGTAGAAGTCAAACACATTCAGAAATGGAAAAAATGGATGGATGATTTGCAGTTACTTATAGACTATAAAGTAAACAGATGCTTCAAACCTACCGGATTTGGAACCATAAAAACAGTACAAATGCACCATTTTGCAGATGCTAGTGAAGATGGATATGGCACTGTCACCTACCATGTCTTAACCAACGAAGAGGGTAAAAAGCATTGTTCATTCCTGATGGGCAAGTCAAGAGTTGCACCACTGAAACAGGTCACGATTCCAAGATTGGAGCTGACAGCAGCCGTTGTGGCAATTAAAATGGACAAAATGCTTAGTCAGCCGTTGTGGCAATTAAAATGGACAAAATGCTTAAAGGTGAGCTTCAAATGCCCTTAGAAGAATCTATATTTTGGACTGACAGCACCACGGTGCTAAAATACATTTCAAATGAAAGCACTCGGTTCAAGACCTTTGTTGCCAACAGAATCTCCGTGATCAGAGATCATTCACAGCCTTCTCAGTGGAGGTATGTCACATCTGCCCTTAACCCGGCTGATCAAGCATCCAGAGGGCTAAGCATAGAAAACTTTCTCAAAAGCACCACATGGTCACAAGGTCCAAGTTTCTTATTGAAGCCCGAACGGGAGTGGCCAAAAAGACCAGATCAACTGAACAATTCACTCATTGAAGATGATCCAGAAGTTAAAACCTGTGCAGTCAACATGACAAAAATAGAGGAAACAATCGAGCCCATCAACAAACTAATCACCTACTTTTCAGATTGGCATCGCTTGAAGAAAGCAGTGGCTTGGTTCCTCAAGTTTAAAGACTTAATGCTGAACTCAAGAAATGAAAGAAAAACATTTCAAGTAGAAGTCAGTCAGACTAAAAGTGATCCAGAAGAACAAAAATCACTCATTGCAAAGCACATGAAAAGGTATAAAAAAATTGGAACACAAAAAAAATCAGCAACACTATGATGCAAGAACAAATCAAATGTATTTTCAATCCACCATCAGCTTCTCATCAAGGTGGAGTGTGGGAAAGACAAATAAGGAGCATAAGAAAGATCTTAAATTCAACACTAAACCAACAAACACTCGATAATGAAAACCTTCCTACAATGATGTGTAGAGTGGAATCAATACTCAATTACAGACCCCTTACAAAGACATCAGACGACCCAAATGATTTAGAACCACTCACACCTAATCACTTGTTGTTACTGAAGACAAAACCTAAATTACCACCCGAACTCGTTTCAGAGAATGAACCATACCCAAGAAGACGCTGGAAACAAATTCAATACATGGCCGATTTGTTTTGGAAAAGATGGACTAAAGAGTATTTACCAATACTTCAAGAACGTCAAAAATGGCTTGCACCAAGAAGAAATTTTGAACCAGGGGACGTTGTTTTAATTGTAGATAAAGCTACACCTCGCAATTCCTGGATAATGGGTCGAGTCATCAAGACAATGCCAGATGCCAAAGGTGCAGTCAGAAGAGTTTGTGTGCAGACCAAAACCAGCACACTGGACAGACCCGTGAACAAACTGTGTCTGCTTCAAGAAACAGCCAATGTTTGAAATTTGAAATTTTTAAAATGTTTGTTGCTGTGTTTTTGTTAGTAATTTGAAAACAATAGTTAATATAAAGTTAACTGGCTCATATTGAAGTAAAGTATAGTAATTGTCTCCGCTCCTGCATAGCCAATTAGGGGCCGGAAATGTAAGAGCCAATTTTAGAAAGTTAAAGTTTTGAGTTAAGCTCACATTAATGTTTGCTTTATTTGAATAGAACATAATTTCTTCTATAGTTATAGACAATGGTATAGTCTTTTTTTCCCCCCTATAAGTTAGTAAGAGATAGAATCTTCTTGCTATAACTGAGATACAGTGAGATAATAAACTCAGTTGTGTTTAGAACAGGTCCCAGTAAAGAGGGACTTGAAAAACCCATTTTAAGTTTAGAAATGGGATAAGCATACAGTTTTCTGACCGTTTTGAAAATGGTTCAGAAATTATAAGAAATTAATAACGATTTAAGTTGTAACAAGATTAAGCTCAGAACTACATTTGCTGATAGATTTAGTGTAAAGTGCGATACTTTTGGACGTATGGATTTGTATCCATTATTGGCTGTATAATTTCAATTACGTCGGATCATTTAACTCTTTCGATTATATGTTGCATAGCTTCTCCGTGATCATAAATACACACCTGACCAAATTGTGGTTTTTTCAAAATTAAACTTGTTGTAGCTGTAATTGTTACGGGAAGACAGATTCTCATAGCATATGGTCCATTATTGTGTAAATCAACGTTTTTGTGCATTGAATGATGCTAACGCAAAAAGATTATTGTAGACGCGTACATTTTGCCTGTAGTGTTTGTGGATTTCACTTTCACCAAACAACAAATCTTTTCATTCTTGCGGAAACACCTCTTCATTGGGAAGCAGCAGTGCTTTTCCCTGATGGCAACAGGAATTAGATGATCTACAAGTCTCCGAATTAAACTTTAAAGCCTTACAATATCTACATACTTCCGACATATCACCTATGTCCATTTAGTCGATCTCTTTTTGCTGTTTATTGGTGCGAATGTGATCTGTACTCTCTTTTTTTGACACTTTCGAATTTTAGAACTGTCATATTTTTGAACTAGCTCTGTGTGTGTATCGCGCCAAGGTTTTTTTGAGCCTTTTAAATTCCACTGCTTTCATAATCTGTAACCTACTCTGCATGTGTATGGCACCAACGTTTTTGAACATCTTTATGAAGTTCTACTGTGTTTTTTACTCTTTGTCTTTTATTTCTGACCACATTCTGACCTGCAAGGTTTTCAATTCCATTTGTTCCGGGATGATTATTACTTTCTTTACCTAGGTCATCGTCTCACGGCAACATGCTTCCAATGGATGTCGGTATGACGTGACTTGACCATGTCGCGGGAAGTGAAAGTGTCTCTGTCTCTCTTCAGAAGATCACGTCTCGTCGCAAGTTTTTTTTTTTTTTTTTAATAATAGAGAGATATGTAGGAGTGAAAAGTACCTGTCAGCATTATAAAAAACAAATCGGTCTAAACAGATCATTTTGTTCAAGTCCTTTCATTTACCAATCTCACTGAGATTACATAGGTGGTGAACCAGCTACAGGAAGGGAAGGCAGATGGTATTTGTGGTATCCAGGGTGAACTTATCCAGTCTGGTGGTAAGCCTGTCCTCATGGCACTGCAAGCAATCTTTGAAATCTTTCAAATCTTCCATTTGAGAGATGGGCATCATCCGAACTGACTGGAAAACAGGACTTATTGTCCCTATCTGGAAAGGGAAAGGTGATCACTTGGATTGTGGCAATCACAGGGGGATAACACTGCTCCTGGTACCGGGTAAGGTCCTTGGTAAGGTCACCCTCAATAGGATCCGTGATCACTTGCTCACCAAACAGCGGCCAGAGCAGTCTGGTTTTACACCTAAGAAGTCTACCATCGACTGCATCCTGGCAGTGAGGGTTCTCATCGAGCACAAACACAAATATCAGCAGAGTTTGTTTGCAGCCTTTGTCGATTTTCATAAAGCATTCGACTCAATTGATCAAGCTGCCCTTTGGGATATTCTGAGACTTCCTGGGATCCCCTCAAGGTTGCTGGATATCATGGCCAGCCTGTACACTGGTACTGTGAGTGCTGTGCAGAGTAGAGTCAGAACCTCTGTGTTTTTCCTAGTTGATTCTGGCATTCATCAGGGGTGTGTTCTTGCTGCTTATCTGTTCAATGATTGCATGGACTGGGTGTTGGGCAAAGTCATGGGGTCCAGCGGATGTGGGGCATCTGTTGGTGAAGAAAGATTCAATGATCTTGACTTTGCTGATGATGCTTTGATCCACGCCTTGCAGAGTCAATGTAGGCTCTGATCGGGGCTCTCAAGAGACTGAGCGAGGAGTATGAGTGTCTGGGCTTGCAAGTGTCCTGGATAAACACCAAGATCCAGGCCTTTAATGACCTCTTAGGCACAGCCATAAGCAGTGTGTCTGTCTGCAGAGAGAGTGTCAACCTTGTCAAGAGGTTTACTTACCTCTGCAGTAACATTCATGTCTCTGGTGACTCTTCCTATCCATATTACTAACCGAGAATGCTAAACCGGATGATGGACGCAGGCACATCCGGCAATGGGCCGTAGCTGCAAAAAGACGTACTGCGCAGGCGCAAAAAGAGTCCGTGAGAGTCGGCTGAGGAGCCGAGAAAGGCGGACAAAAGAGGGCGAGAGAGGCGGATGAGGGGTCGCGAGAGGCACCAAGAGGGGGATTCAACAAGCCCATGGAACACAAAAAAAAGAACACAAAACCACCCCACGGACCCTACAAGCAAGGGACGGGACACACACAAAGAGGGGGATTCAACAAGACACAGGAACACAAAAAGAAAGAAGACGCTCGCGCGACAACAATCCTCTTCCCTGAAGAAACAACTGGCAATACAAGTTATACATTTACACGTTGTTGTCAAAAGGGTCAAATTAGACTGCCTCCTTTACATTCATATACTGAATATCTACAGAAGCTTATAACTGACGATGTACCTGAAAGTGAAATCTTTATCAACTACATTAGATCCTACAAATCGGTATCCACTATAAACATTAACGGTGGCACTGCACGTGACATCCGTCTTGAAATAATGTTGTTTATTGATGAATGTTCAATGGCATGAAGTCACTTACTCAACACCATTCAGAAACTTCTACAAACGTTTATGAATAATAATATTCGATTTGGAGGAAAGTTACTTTGATGAGGAGGAGATTTTAGACAGTGATTATCATTTCCAGACAGAAGAGCAGCTTCAGCGACAGACTGCTGTCACTGTCCTGCTCCACAGACAGATTGAGAAGATCGTTCCTCCCCCAAACTATGCGACTCTTTAATTCCACCAGGGGGGGTAAACGTTAATATTTAACATTATACATAGTTATTGTCTGTTTTTTTCACCTGTATTATTATCATTCTTTAATTTAATATTATTTATTGTATCACTATGCTGCTGCTGAAGAATGTGAATTTCCCATTGGGATTAATAAAGTATCTATCTATCTATCTATCTATCTATCTATCTATCTATCTATCTATCTATCTATCTATCTATCTATCTATCTAGCTATCTATCTAGCTATTCTTCCAGATGCCATGCATTCAGCTATTGTTCAGTGCACCTTAAAATACGCAGACAATTGGCTTTACTTTCAAAAGATACAGTTAGTAAAAAAGATACAATGTCCAGAACCAGATCATAACAATTGCTTATTACAACTGAGAGATGGTACACTCACCAATACAGATGGACTTCAGCCACATATTATTACAATTCCTCAAGCCTTTATCTGCGACAACTTAGTTACAGAGACATTTGGAACAGCAATCTCATTAGACCAAATGCCCCTTTTTACACAACGCACTATATTATGTCCAAAAAATATTAATGTGGAAAACATAAATACCCAAGTCATTCCATTACTTCCTGGAGAGACACAACTCTTTCTAAGCTCTGACAAACTTGACTCTGATCACAACAATAACCATCTTAAATGACCTTACAAGTTCTGAGCTGGAATTACCTTTTACACTTAAACGGCGTGTACAAAGACATTTTCAAATAAACCTTTACACTGTGCCACACACTTTATTGTTTGCTTTCTATTTGCATCATCTACACCGTCACACTATTCTATATCTCATTCATACATCTCGCTCTTTCTCATTCCCAACACCAGGGGTTGGCGAGCGAAGCGAGCAGGGGGCAGAGCCCCCTAGTTAACACTAGAATCCCTCAAACCTGTGGAAAAACTTGTAATCCCAGGCCACCTAAAATTCACTCACATCTCCTCATCAGCGTCTTTTATTTTGCAAATGTGTTGATCAGCTATCCCATCCCCAACCAACACAGCTTTAGTCGTACACCAAGTTATCTGATCTCAAGTCTGTTTATCTGAGAGTGAGGTGCCTTGAATTGTATAGGGTAAATAATATATCATTATTTGGAACATATAAATTTCATGTGTGTTCAGTTTTTTACAACGATCTATGTAAATGTTGGATGACAGGAAACGTGAGGCAATAAATGATGAACACATAACTAGAACAGAAACTTTTTCATGTTCTGCTAATAATTGGCCAAATGCTGATGTGAAATGTATAAAGTGTGAAGACTGAAGTCCAAATATCAAATAAACACTTTCACAAAAGACACAGATATAACAAAACAAGTGCACTTTTTCCCTTGAATTTAACCAAAGTAAAAGAAATTGGGATAGGGAACGACAAACACACACACACATATGTCTGTTTGGCTAGTGCAGAGGTAAGAACTGCTGTCTCCAAGTTGAGAGGTTGCAGGTTCGATCCCGGGTCCTTCACGTATTAACTGTTTTGAGTAGTGAGCATCTATTATGTATACTAATAAAAGGCAAAGCCCTCACTGACTGACTGACTCATCACTAATTCTCCAACATCCCGTGTAGGTGGAAGGCTGAAATTTGGCAGGCTCATTCCTTACAGCTTACTTACAAAAGTTAAGCAGGTTTCATTTCGAAATTCAAAGCGTAACGGTCATAACTGGAACCTCTTTTTTGTCCAATACTGTAATGAAGGAGGCGGAGTCGTGTATCGCGTCATCACGCCTCCTACGTAATCACGTGAACTGAAAACAAGGAAGAGCCCTGAAGAAAACATTCATTACACAACTGAGAAGGCACAAGAGAGTGGCTCACGTGAACTGACTGAATGCAGCACGAGTGATCACTTCGATACTGCGGAAACAAAGCACGGTGTAAAACGTAAGTTTAAATTAAGTTTATAGAAACGCTACTGCTGCCGTTTGCAATACCATATTCGCGAGATACAACTTTAATGAGAAACGCTCCCGCCGCCGTTTGCAATACCATATTCGCGAGATACAAGTTTAATGAGAAGACACGAGGTATAAACGACACTTTGGATGACTTTGTAACGGATTAAAAATTGCTGTAGCAAGAAACTTTTAAGTGCCGGGTCTTAGCTAACAGCACGTAGAACGCAGCACGTCGGAAACAAAGCACCGTGTAAACCTAAAGTTTAAATTAAGTTCATAGACCTACAAAAGGTTGCCATTGATTTGAGGCAAGATTGCTTTTCTCCTGTACAACTATACGTTGCATTCTTAACAGTAAGCTTGCACAGCTTGGTCATATTACAACCGGAGTGCTAAACTGACAACATGGTATACAAACAGAACTATAACAATCGTAAAAAAAGAAAAAAAAAAGCGAAGAACCCGTGGATTAAATAAAAAGGCTCCTTCCTTGGCGAAGCAAGGAAAAAGGAAGACCTTATATGACGTTCGTTTATAAAACAGCGGACAGGCTGTGTGAAGTCAGCTACACAAAAAAACAGATCCTTAACAAATTGTTAGTGGTATATTTTACCTCAATTTAAAAAGGTTTTCTTTTCTTCTTCATGTAGAGAAAAGCCAAGCAAAATGACACCTTTTCTTCTTAATAAAAGTTTAAAAGCAGTACTTCGCCGGTGCCAAGCGCAGGGATTTCAGTGACTGACACATACAGATATATTCATGAGTGCAATTGTTGAGTGTCTTTTAATACTGTGTAAGCATACATATTAACAGATGTGCAATTAAACGTGTGCATTTACGGGGTGATTTCTCAGGCTTAAAGCTCGAAGTGATCACTCGAGTGAAGGCAGCTTCACAAAAAAACAGATCCTTAACAAACTGTTATTTGTATATTTTACCTCAATTTTAAAAGGTTTTCTTTTCTTCTTAATAAAAATTTAAAACCAGAACTTCGCCGGCGCGAAGGGCGGGGATTTGAGCGACTGACACATACAGACATATTCATGAGTGCAGGTACTTCGGAAAGAAAGCACCGTGTAAACCTAAAGTTTAAATTAAGTTCATAGACCTACAAAAGGTTGCCATTGATTTGAGGCAAGATTGCTTTTCTCCTGTACAACTATACGTTGCATTCTCAAGAGTGTGCTTGCACGGCTTGGTCATATTACAACTGGAGTGCTGAACTGACAACGTGGTATACAAACAGAACTATAACAATCATAATAAACGAACAAAAAAACAGCGGACAACCCGTGGATTAAACAAAAAGGCTGCTTCCGTTGGCGAAGCAACGAAAAAGGAAGACCTTATATGGCGTTCGTTTATAAAACAGCGGAGAGGCTGTGTGAAGTCAGCTTAAACAAAAAACCAGATCCTTAACAAATTGTTATTGGTATATTTTCCCTCAATTTAAAAAGGTTTTCTTCTTAATAAAAATTTAAAAGCAGTACTTCGCGGGGATTTAGATAGATAGATAGATAGATAGATAGATAGATAGATAGATAGATAGATAGATAGATAGATAGATAGATAGATAGATAGATAGATAGATAGATAGATAGATAGATAGATAGATAGATAGATAGATAGATAGATAGATAGATAGATGTATGTATGTATGTATGTCTATATATATATATATATATATATATATATATATATATCTATGTAAATATGTATATATATGTAGATATGTAAATATGTATATGTATATATATGTCTCTGTATGTGTATATACAGTATATATACTAGCAAAATACCCACGCTTCGCAGCGGCGAAGTACTGCTTTAAAATTTTAAATAATAAACTGAGGGAAATTATACCAATAATTATTTGTTAAGGATCTCTTTGTATACCATGTTGTCAGTTCGCCCCTCCGGTTGTAATATGACCAAGTTGTGCGCTGAGCTTACTCTTGAGCATGCAACGTATAGTTGGCCATGTGAAAAGCAAATCAAGAACAGCAAGACCTTGCCAGCTGCGGAGCTCAGCTTGGAGCGAAATGAAGTGAATGAAATGAGGTGAATGGGAGGGGAGATGATCACGTGAGTCCAACACCCGCCTTAACTCTCCATCCCTCCACAACCACACAAACACAGTCTCTCGGATCCAAACTCTCCTTTATATATATATATATATAGATAAATGTGTGTATGCATGTATGTATGTGTGTACATATATATGTATGTGTATGTATGTATGTGTATATGTATATATGTATGTGTGTGTGTATGTATGTATATGTATGTGTATATATATATATATATATGTTATGTGTATATTTATATGTATATATATATATATGTGGATGTGTATATGTATATATATATATATATATATATATATGTATATGTAGATATGTGTATATGTAGTTATATATGTATATGCAGATATGTGTATATGTAGATATGTATATATGTTTATGTATATATATATGTTTACATAACCTCTTTAACACACTACTTCTCCGCTGCGAAGCGCGGGTATTTTGCTAGTAGATATATAAATATAGATATATATAGATATATATATGTATATATAGAGATATAGAGATATAGATATATATATATATATATATATATATATATATATATATATATATATAGAGAGAGAGAGAGAGAGAGAGAGAGAGAGAGAGAGAGAGAGAGAGAGAGAGAGAGAGAGAGAGAGAGATACTAGCAAAATACCCGCGCTTCGCAGCGGAGAAGTAAGTGTGTTAAAGAGGTTATGAAAAAGTAAAGGAAACATTTTAAAAATAATGTAACATGATTGTCAATGTAATTGTGTTGTCATTGTTATGAGTGTTGTTGTCATATATATATATATATATATATATATATATATACACATATATTTTATTTATATATATATATATATATATATATATATATATATATATATATATATATATATTACACACACACACATATATACAGATATATCATATATATATACACATATATTTTATTTATATATATATATATATATATATATATATATATATATATATATACCTGCGGTGGGTTGGCGCCCTGCCCAGGATTGTTTCCTGCCTTGTGCCCTGTGTTGGCTGGGATTGGCTCCAGCAGACCCCCGTGACCCTGTGTTCGGATTCAGCGGGTTGGAAAATGGATGGATGGATATATATATATACATACATACATACATATACACACATACATGCACTTACAATAACATAGAAATCAATATAAACAACATTAACATCATTATCATATGAGAATATGAAGTAATATATAAGAAGCACATTTCATATAAATATAAATTATTAAACAGTAAAATCTTCTTCTATAATTTGCTACCGTGGCTATTCGTTTGTCTGTCCAGGATTTTAAATCACCTGTAGCTCGCAAACCGTTTCACCTATTGACTTGGAATCTGGTACACATATAGTACGTCACGTCTGCTATCCGCTTTATGGGTGATGATTGTATTACTCTTTTTATCTTTATTTTATTTTATTGTAGAATCAACTCCTATCTCCGCACACCAGGGCGGCCGTGGGCGGATGCGTATGGTGTATTCACTCTATGTTATCGTGCATTGCGCTGTCACTGGTATTTTGATAAAAGAATTTGAACAACATACAAGAAGCGTATAAATTATTAAACAGTAAAACATTAACATTTAAGAAGTAAAGTTACATTGAGTACTACTGCAGTGCCTTCGGGTATACCTCATTTTTTGTTTGACCATTACATGCTTAAATGTATACATTTTTTGGTGTACCTACCCGAGAACACGCGACATATAACCGACCGTGGGAGAAGCATGGATTTTAAACACGCGTTGAGTTCATCTGCTGGTCTCCCTCGTGGAATAACTGGTAATGTTTGACTAAAATCTACAGCGAGTAAAATGACATTACCTCCTTTTTTTTTTTTTTTAGGATCTCTGAGATCTTACTTTTTTCAGTTCAAGGCTTCATAAGCTCTTTTATGTTCCATGGTGTACTTATCCCAAACCATCATCTTTGAATGTTGCAAGACTTTCGCCTTGTATGTAGATCGGGGTAATTACATTCATTGCATTCCTAGTCTGAATCACAATCTGATTGTATGGGTGGTTACCTGGCAAGTAACGCTTATGCATGGTGATCAAGTTGTCTAACATCCGCTACATGCCCTCTTTTAATTGCGAGAAGCAGATATATATAGCCAAATTCTCGCGCTTCGTTGCAGCGAAGTACTGCTTTTAATTTTTTATTAAGAAGAAAAGAAAACCTTTTTAAACGGATCGAAAATATACCAATAACAATTTGTTAAGGATCTGTTTTTTTGTGAAGCTCCCTTTTCACAGCTGTCGCGCTACGGCGTGTGTTTCGTTTATTTGACAGTATGTAGATCGTGGTAATTACATTCATGGCATTCGTTTTCTGAATCACAATCTGATCGTATGGGTGGTTACCTGCCAGGTCACGCTTGTGGTTTGTCAGCAAGTCGCCTTACGTCCGCCACGTGCCCTCTTTCTGTTCCCAGAAGCAAATCATAGAATGGTTTTAATAGTTTACTTTCAAATAATGCAAAGAGTATGCGACATGTGTTTCTCCCTAATTCTGGGCTCATCATGCGTACACACTCACTGCATCCCCTCTCCGGAATCGAATCTCTATCGTCAGCGGCAGAGGTGAAGCCCCTAACGTTGCGCTACGGCGTGTGGTTCATTTATCCCTCGTGTCTTCTCATTAAACTTTTATCTCGCGAATATGTTATTGCAATCCGCAGCAGAAGCGTTTCTATAAACTTAATTTAAACTTACGTTTTACACCATGCTTTTTTCCCTTATGAAGATGCTTGTATGCTTCACTCGCTCGCTTCTTATTGTTTTGCTCCCTTCTCAATTGTTTAATGAATTTTTTGTTCTTTGCTGTTTGCGGCTCATCCTTCATTTCTCCCTACTGCGTTCTTTTATCTCGCGAATATGTTATTGCAATCCGCAGCGGGAGCGTTTCTATAAACTTAATTTAAACTTACGTTTTACACCGTGATTTTTGTTTCCCTTATGAAGATGCTTGTATGCTTTACTCGCTCGCTTCTTATTGTTTCGCTCCCTTCTCAGTTGTTTGATGAATTTTTTGTTCTTCGCTGTTTGCGGCTCCTCCTTCATTTCTCCCTACTGCGTTCACAGTCTTTTCACATGATTACGTGGGAGGCGTGATGACGTGACACTCAACTCCTCCTCCCACGGCCATCGAGCTGCCGTCCATTACAGTATATTGTGAAAAAAGAGGTTCCAGTTATGACCATTACGCGTTGAATTTCGAAATGATACCTGCCTAACTTTTGTAAGTAAGCTGTAAGGAATCAGCCTGCCAAATTTCAGCCTTCAACCTACACGGGAAGTTGCAGAATTAGTGATGAGTCAGTCAGTCAGTCAGTCAGTCAGTGAGGGCTTTGCCTTTTATTAATTAGTATAGATACATATATATATATATATATATATATATATATATATACATATACATATATACATATACATATACATATATACATATACATATACACATATACAGTAATCCCTCCTCCATCGCGGGGGTTGCGTTCCAGAGCCACCCGCGAAATAGGAAAATCCGCGAAGTAGAAACCATATGTTTATATGGTTATTTTTAGAATGTCATGCTTGGGTCACAGATTTGCGCAGAAACACAGGAGGTTGTAGAGAGACAGGAACGTTATTCAAACACTGCAAACAAACATTTGTCTCTTTTTCAAAAGTTTAAACTGTGCTCCATGACAAGACAGAGATGACAGTTCTGTCTCACAATTAAAAGAATGCAAACATATCTTCCTTTTCAAAGGAGTGCGCGTCAGGAGACAGAGAACAAAGCAAGCAGTCAAAAAAAAATCAAGACGGCTTTTTGGCTTTTAAGTATGCGAAGCACCGTCGGTACAAAGCTGTTGAAGGCGGCAGCTCACACCCCCTCTGTCAGGAGCAGGAAGAGAGAGAGAGAGCCACAGAAAAACAAAGTCAAAAATCAATACGTGCCCTTTGAGCTTTTAAGTATGCGAAGCACCGTGCAGCATGTCCTTCAGGAAGCAGCTGCACACAGCCCCCCTGCTCACACCCCCCTACGTCAGCGCAAGAGAGAGAGAGAGAGAGAAAGTAAGTTGGGTAGCTTCTCAGCCATCTGCCAATAGCGTCCCTTGTATGAAATCAACTGGGCAAACCAACTGAGGAAGCATGTACCAGAAATTAAAAGACCCATTGTCCGCAGAAACCCGCGAAGTAGCGAAAAATCCGCGATATATATTTAAATATGCTTACATATAAAATCCGCGATGGAGTGAAGCCGCGAAAGGCGAAGCGCGATATAGCGAGGGATCACTGTACATATATATATATATATATATATATATATATATATATACACACACATATACATATATCTATACTAATAAAAGGCAAAGCCCTCACTGACTGACTCACTGACTGACTGACTGACTGACTGACTGACTGACTGACTCATCACTAATTGTCCAACTTCCCGTGTAGGTAGAAGGCTGAAATTTGGCAGGCTCATTCCTTACAGCTTACTTACAAAAGTTAGACAGGTTTCATTTCGAAATTCTACACGTAATGGTCATAACTGGAACCTGTTTTTTGTCCATATACTCTAATGGAGGAGGCGAAGTCACGTATCGCGTCATCACGTATTACGCCTCCTACGTAATCACGTGAACTGAAAACAAGGAAGAGATTTACAGCACGAGTCAAACGCGGGAACGAAGGTAAATGACGTTAATTTTTGAGTGTCTTTTAACTCTTTTAGGGCGGATGTCGACTTTTGTCGACAGGAGGGGTTGAGGGCGCATGTCGACAAAAGTCGACATCCAGGGATAGAGGGCGACAATCAGCTGTTAATGGCAACAAAACACACTGTCACGTCATAGGCATTCCCTCTGTGCTTGGAGGAATGCTAGACTTGTTGACTCAGCAAATGATCCTTGCCTGTGCGTGAGTTGCGAAATGTAAACAAATGCTAACAAAGACAAGATGGCATCAACATCTCACGAGGGAGCGAAGCGAGTCGAGAAAAGAAAATACTCGGCAGAAGACATTTTGTGCATAATCGCGGACCCGGACTCTGATTTCTCAGAGTCGGATTTCATAGACAGTGATCAAGAGATTGAGGAAGAGATTGAGGAGCCGGCATCAGCCGATCAGAGACCAGCCGATGCCGCCCCAGCTGCTCAGCTGGCAGCTGAGCGCATTCGCGCTGCCAGTACACCTACGGCAAGGTTCGCATGGGAGGAATATCCAGAAATTGATCCATGGGAGCCGATCTGGCTAACTGACTTCACAAGAAGGCACGGCTTGCTGCTGGACACAACGGATTACAAGCCACTGGACTATTTCAAACTGTTTTTTCCTGAGGCGGTTTTTCAGCTGATATCTGAAGAGACAAACAGGTATGCAGAACAATTTTTTGAATCGCGGGATGCGCTCGCTCCGCGATCTCGTTTTTCGAAGTGGAAACCCACAACAAAAGACGAGGTGAAGGGCTTTGTGGCATTGCAGATTGAGATGGGACTGGACTGGCGATATAATTTCAGGGAGCATTGGTCCAAACGTGCTTGTCACCGGGTGGCTTTGGACAGGTTATGCCGCGTGATCGGTACGTGCTGCTGCAAAGCTTCATTCACTTTTGTGATAACAAGGAGCAAATTCCAAGGGGTGAGCCAGGCTATAATCCGATGTACAAAGTTCAGCCCCTGCTTGACATTGTGGAGCCTACGTATAAACAATTTTATCAGCCTGGCCGTGATTTGTCTGTGGATGAATCCATGATAAAATATAAGGGACGGCTTTTTTTCAGACAATATATGCCAGACAAGCCCACCAAGTATGGCATAAAGGACTTTGTACTGGCAGAAGCAAACACTGGTTTCTGCCTGAAAGTAATTACTTACACAGGAAAGCATTCTTTTCAGAGAGAGAACTGTCCTTTGACAAGTCAGGTTGTGCTGGAGCTGCTTCAGGGGTATGAACATTTGGGACATGTTGTTTACATGGACAATTTCTATACATCTCCAGAGTTGTTCATGGAGCTACAGAGCAGGGGAATTGGAGCTTGTGGCACAGTCAGGGTGAATAGGAGACACATGCCTTTACAGCTGAAGCCAGACAGGCTGAAGATGAAAAGAGGGGACAATCCTGTTTTCATGCGGGCGGATAACTTGGTGGCATTGGCATGGCATGATGTCAAACAGGTCACTTGCCTTAGTACAGTTCACACTAACAATTTATGTGAAAAAACAATTCGTTCGAAGGGAAACCCAGCAGGTAGGAAGCTGGACAAGCCTGTTGCGCTTGAAGAGTATAATTGTAAGATGGCTGGAGTTGATCGACTGGATCAGATGCTGGGGACATATGCTTACGGCCATAAGTCCACCAAGTGGTACCACACTGTGTACCATCGCCTGCGTGAGATTGCACTCACAAACGGATTTATATTATTCAAGCAGGCAAACAGTAACAGCACTATGACTGCGGCAGATTTCCGCAAGAAGGTGGTTGACAGCTTGCTGGAAAAATATGTTGGAGTGCCTTTGGCAAAGCGAGGAAGGCCAGCACAAAG
Organism: Erpetoichthys calabaricus; assembly: GCF_900747795.2. Classification (NCBI taxonomy): domain Eukaryota; kingdom Metazoa; phylum Chordata; class Cladistia; order Polypteriformes; family Polypteridae; genus Erpetoichthys; species Erpetoichthys calabaricus. Next base: position 40,268,658 of record NC_041407.2, read on the forward strand.
AGCAGTGCCAGACAGGCTGACTGAGCGCCACTTTCCTGCCACATACGAGGATAAAAAGTACAAGCCTGACTGTGTTGTGTGCAGCAATAGACTACTCAAAAAGAGGCACCAGTGCAACACATATTGTAAGCAGTGCAACGTGGCAATGCATGCAATTGGCTACTTTGAGCGTTATCATACTTTGCAGGACTTTGCCTTGTAACATGTACAGTATGTGCAATAATAATATGTTAAATTATATAGTATGCAGGCTCATACAAAATGCAAAACAGTCATATTAGTCAAAAATAAATATTTTTTGTTGATTTGATATGTTAAACAATTGTTTTGTGTTCTTTTTTTAAAAAAGTTATTTTCTGGAAAAATATTCAGCCCTGGGAGAAAAGAAAAAAAAAAAATTAGCTCTAAAAGAGTTAATACTGTGTAATTGTTGAGTGTCTTTTAATACTGTGTAAGCATACATATTAACACGTGCAATTAAACGTGTTCATTTACGGGGTGATTTCTCAGGCTTAAAAGCTCGCCTTTTATTAAAAAGGTGAATGCAAACTGTTTTAATTCTGAAGGGCACAAACCACGTTAGATTTCAGCCGTTAAACGCGCAAAAATGTCAGTACACCAGATAAATAAGCGCAACATATTATCAGTTGTATTGTATGCTTACAATACATATAGAAATGTGTTAATCGTTAACTAATATTATGGGATGGTGTTTTTCGACTCGCGCCTTGATTTAAACGATTGCATGTCTTGGTGGGTTTGCGTAGCTTATTGTCACTATCTTTACACCTCTTTTTAAGACTTAATTTAAAAAGGTTTTCTTTTCTTCTTAATTAAAATTTAAAAGCAATACTTCACTGCTGCGAAGCCCCTCTAGCGCTGACGTCCGAGGTTCAATTACCGTAAGCGAGTGTAGTGAATGTGTACGCCTGATGAGCCAAGAATAAGGGGGAAACACGTGTCGCGTACTCTTTGCATTATTTGACAGTAAACTATTTTCAACCATTCTATGATCTGCTTCTCACAACTGAAGGCACCGTGGCTGATGTTACCTGACTTGCTGGCCAACCATAAGCGTTACCTGGTAGGTAACCACCCACTCACTTCACTCCCTTACGGGAATCGAACCTCGGACGTCAGCGCTAGAGGCGAAGCCCCTAAAATTGCGCCACGGCGTGTGGTTCGTTTATTTGACAGCATGTAGATCGGGGTAATTACATTCACGGCATTCGTAGTCTGATTCACAATCTGATTGTATGGGTGGTTACCTACCAGGTAACGCTTATGGTTGCCCAGCGAGTCAGCTCGAAGTGGTCTCTCGTGTGAAGGCAGCTTCACAAAAAAACAGATCCTTAACAAACTGTTATTGGTACATTTTCCCTCAATTTAAAAAGGTTTTCTTTTCTTTTTAATAAAAATTTAAAAGCAGTACTTCGCCAGTGCGAAGCGCGTGGATTTGAGCGACTAACGCATACAGACATATTCATGAGTGCAGGTACTTCGGAAAGAAAGCACCGTGTAAACCTAAAGTTTAAATTAAGTTAATAGACCTACAAAAGGTTGCCATTGATTTGAGGCAGGATTGCTTTTCTCCTGTACAACTATACGTTGCATTCTCAAGAGTGTGCTTGCACAGCTTGGTCATATTGCTGAACTGACAACGTGGTACACAAACAGAACTATAACAATCGTAATAAACGAACAAAAAAAAAAGCGAAGAACCCTTGGATTTAATAAAAAGACTCCTTCCTTGGCGAAGCAACAAAAAAGGAAGACCTTATATGGCGTTCGTTTATAAAACAGCGGAAAAGCTGTGTTAAGGCTGCTTCACAAAAAAACAGATCCTTAACAAATTGTTATTGGGATATTTTCCCTCAATTTAAAAAGCTTTTCTTCTTAATAAAAATTTAAAAGCAGTACTTCGCAGGGATTTAGAGACATATAGAGATATATATATATATATATATATATACATATAGATCTATATATATATATATATATATATATATAATGTAAATAGATATATATATATATATATATATATAGATATATATATAGATGGATATAGATATATATATATATAGATGTATATAGAGATATAGATATATATAGATATATATAGATATACAGTGGTGCCTCACACAACGAACTTAATTCGTTCCAGGAGCAAGTTTGTTATGCGAAAAGTTCGTTATGTGAAACGCGTTTTCCCATAACAATACATGTTAAAAAAAATAATTCGTTCTGTAGCATAAAATATGCTAAGATGACATAAAAAAAGATAAATTTTTTGTTATTATTTTTATTTAGATACATCTAAAAACATAATTTTTTTTTAAAAAAACACACATTTTTTTAATTTAAAGACAGACTAAGTAGAGTCTACCGAATCTTGCACATCTTCATCCATTTTCTGCTTTTTGGCCGATGGTTTCATGAAAAACCTGTCCAAAGTCGTTTGTTTTTCTCTTTTCTTCAACATCTGCCGGAAATAACGGACAAGAGTATCGGAGTAAAGATCGTTGATCCTGTTTGCTTCAGCTGAATCCGGATAGTGGGCATTGGTAAACTCCTGAACTGCTTTCCATTTGACCAGGATGTTCTTGATGTCAGCAGTTGGGATTGGTTGATTGTTTGATTGTTGCTCCTCGTTATCAGATGACGCTTCCCTTTGAGCATTGTCCTGTTGCTGGACCAGAAGTGCTTGGAGCTCTTCAGTTGTCAGCTCTTCTTCGTGTTCCTCAATAAGCTCCTCTACATCCTCTTCCTCTACCTCTAATTCCAACCTTTGGGCCACTGTGATGATGTCCTTCACCACTTCTGTGTCATCAACTACTGCTTCTTCCTGGGTCCACGAAGGCACAAGCATCTTCCAAGCAGAAATGAGGGTCCTTTGTGACACTTCTTCCCAGGCCTTCTGTATAAGTCGTATTGCCATAAGGACATCAAATTTCTCCTTCCAAAACTTTCGGACAGTCATATTGTCTCCACCAAACTCGCATTCTTCAAACACCTTATTAAAGAGGGCTCTAGTGTAGAGTTTTTTAAAGTTCGCAATAACTTGCTGATCCATTGGCTTAAGAATGGATGTGGTGTTTGGTGGCAAATACTGCACCTTGATAAAAGGATAATTTTCCTGCAATATTTCCTCTAGGTCTTTTGAGTGAGAAGGGGCATTGTCAAGTATCAGAAGGGCTTTGAGCGGCAGTTCTTTTTCCAGCAAGAATTTCTTCACGGCAGGAGCAAAGGTTTCCAGAATCCATTCGTTGAAGATAACTTGGGTCACCCAGGCTTTTTGATTGGACTTCCAATGGACGGGCAGTTTGGACTTAATAACGTTATTTTTCTTGAAAATTCTGGGATTTTCAGAGTGATAAACCAATAGAGGTTTGATCTTGAGGTCTCCGCTGGCATTAGACGAAAACATAAGGGTAAGTCTGTCCTTCATGGCTTTGTGTCCTGGCAATTTCTTCTCCTCTTTTGTAATGAAGGTTCTGCTCGGCATTCTTTTCCAGAAAAGACCCGTTTCATCGGCATTGAACACTTGTTGTGGGCAGTATCCTTCATCCTTAATACATTTTTGAAAGTTAATAGAGAACTTTTCTGCTTGTTTCTTGTCAGCACTGCCAGCCTTACCATGCATAGTAACGCTGTGGATTCCACACCTTTTCTTAAATCTAAAAAACCACCCCCTGCTGGCTTTGAATTCTTCTTCATTATCTTGATTGCTGCTACTTCCAGGGACGTTTTTCTTTAGATCGTCATAAATTCTCTTGGCTTTGTGACAGATAATATCTTGGGTTGTTACGTCACCTTTCACCTGCCTGTCCTTAATCCAAATCGCTAATAGCCTCTCCATTTCCTCGTGGATTGAAGACCTATGTTTTTCATGAAATAGTTTTGATACTCCTTTGGCTACTTTGGCTGATTTGATTGCATCCTTATTTGTCAAAATGGTGAAAATGGTGGTCTTGCTGAGGCCAAACTCTTTGACGAGGTCACACTGTTTTACCCCACATTCACTCCTTCTAATTATTTCCTGTTTCATTTCAACATAAATCACCTTCCTGCTTTTTTTAGAAGCCATGATATAAAAAAAATATTGAGTTTAACTTAAAAGGACGACTGCCGTGATACGTGCGTGATTTAATTCGTAATGAAGAAAGATTGCCGCGATACGTGCTTAAGTTAAGCGCAGTGACTAACGACTGCCTGCAGTGCCTGCGCGGAAGGATGCAATACATCGGCAGCGATCGTGGAAGCTCGGGCGAAGCAGTCGTGGAAGCTCGGGCAAAGCGGTCGTGGAAGCTCGGGCAAAGCGGTCGTGGAAGCTCGGGCGACTTCGTTGTGTGAAACGAAGTTCGTTGTATGAATCATGAAATGAAGTTCGTTGTGTGCAGCGTTCGCTGTGCGAGGCGTTCTTTATGCGAGGCACCACTGTACAGATATAGATATAGATATATATAGATATAGATATATACAGTATATATGTCAGCTTATAAGTACTACCCTACTTTTCTTTAAGAAAGGAAGATGTAATGATACTTGATTTAAACGATTCCATGTCTTGGTGGGTTGGCGTAGCTTATTGTCAATATCTTTACACCTGTTTTTAAGAGTTATTGACTGAAACGGGCTTTCACGAAAAAAGTTAGGGCTTTGCTACAGGATACACCCTCCACAAGTTAAGGAAGTAAAAATAAACGTTTATATTTCTGTTTTATTTAAACCTTTTAAGTTTGTATGCATAGCCCCATTTAGCTGTTTTAGTTTTTTTTTTCTTTGTTCAGTAATATTTAATCTCCTTAAAGAAAAAGAACATATGCATTTTACTTTTTTTGTATCTCTTTAGTAATATTTTAGTTTAAAAGGATAACAAGTATTTAAACCTTTTATGTTACTTTATAAATTTATTTTACACAATGTTGAAAAATTAATAAGAAAACTACATATTTTGAAATGAAAAAAGCTCTCCAAGAGAAAACGTCAATGAAGAACAAACAGTTTGCACTATCTAAAAAGGAGAAACCCTCATTTATAAAGGTTTGCTGCAGATGACTTAACTGAAAATAAATTAATAGTTCCTATGTATATAATACATATTTATCTATTTGACTTATGCCTTTATTACAGCAACTTGCAACATCTGAGGTACAATTTGTTACATTACTTTTGTTTTTTGCAGCACAGGCAGGTAAAGTGACTTCCTCAGGGTCTCACAGTGGTGTCAGTACCAGGATTTGAACTGACAAGCTCCGGGTTTGCTGAAATATTACTTAAGAAAGAAAAAAAACGAAAACGGGCAAATGGGGCTATGCATACAACCCGCTATATCCTAAATACAGGAGCCAATCCCTGCCAACACAGGGCACAAGGCAGGAAACAAACCCCGGGCAAGGTACCAGCCCACCGGAGGGCGCACACACCCACACACCAGGGACAATTTAGAATCGCCAATGCACCTAACCTGCATGTCTTTGGACTGTGGGAGGAAACCGGAGTACCCGGAGGAAACCCAGACAGACACGGGGAGAACATTCAAACTCCACGCAGGGAAGCGAACCCGGGTGTCCTAACTGGCACCTTTCACTGCGCCACCATGCCGCCCGCATACAAACTTAAAAGGTTTAAATAAAAAAGAAATATATACCTTTATTTTTACTTCCTTAACTTGTGCAGGGTGTATCCTGTAGCAAAGCCCTAAGTTTTTTCATGAAATCCCCTTTCAGTCAATAAGCCTTAAAAACAGGTGTAAAGCTAAACTTGCAGCACCACTATTCAATTACACTTGCCTAACGCCTCTCCTAAGGGGACATACTGTGGCATCTGGGCATCAGTCAAAGCAGCAATCACAGGCCCGATTAGAAAGCGGGAAGCTATGATTTGTCGTCTCCCTCCCATGTAACAATCAAAGCCCGTGTTACAACGCACTATGTATGTATGTATATATGTATATATGAAGAGGATGGATGGATGGATGGATGTATATGTGTGTGTTTATGTATATGTGTATATATATATGTATATATATGTGTATATGTATGTGTATATATATGTGTATATATATATATGTATATATATGTTGATATGTGTGTGTGTATATATATATATATATATGTGTGTATATATGTATATATGTGGGCGGCACGGTGGCGCAGTGGGTAGCGCTGCTGCCTCGCAGTTGGGAGACCTGGGGACCCGGGTTCGCTTCCCGGTTCCTCCCTGCGTGGAGTTTGCATGTTCTCCCCGTGTCTGCGTGGGTTTCCTCCGGGCGCTCCGGTTTCCTCCCACAGTCCAAAGACATGCAGGTGAGGTGGATTGGCGATTCTAAATTGGCCCTAGTGTGTGCTTGGTGTGTGGGTGTCCTGCGGTGGGTTGGCACCCTGCCCAGGATTGTTTCCTGCCTTGTGCCCTGTGTTGGCTGGGATTGGCTCCAGCAGACCCCCGTGACCCTGTGTTCGGATTCAGCGGGTTGGAAAATGGATGGATGGATGGATGGATGTATATATGTATATGTATATATATGTTTACATAACCTCTTTAACATACTACGTCTCCGCTGCGAAGCACGGGTATTTTGCTATATATGTGAATGTATGTATGTATGTATATATGTATGTCTTTATTTATATGTGCATATGTATATATATATATATATGTGTATATATATGTAGATATGTATATATTTATATGTATATATATATGTACATATGTATATATATATATATATATGTAGATGTGTAAATTTGTATATGTATATATATGTATATGTGGATGTGTATATGTATGTATATATATGTATATGTAGATATGTGTATATGTAGATATGTATATATATATGTATATGTATATATATGTTTACATAACCTCTTTAACACACTACTTCTCCGCTGCGAAGCGCGGGTATTTTGCTAGTATATATATATATATATATATATATACACACACACATACACACACATATATAAACTACCTGCTTGACAACCTTGCTCTATGTGCCTGTGATTTAAGCGAAAAATTATTCTGAGAAATGTGGACGTTGCCTTTCCATGCTTAACGGGCAGAAGGTCCAAACAATTCCCAAGTCTAATACTTAACATGAAGAGGTCGGTACATCTTTTTAGATGTAAACCCTCCATTTTCTTAAAAGAATTCATCACAAAAGCAACCTTGAATGTTGCGGGGTTTTAGTGACCCGAATTCATCTTAAAGGACAGTAAGCAGCCGTGCACCGCAATTTACCAAGAGAGTCCCGCTTCGATAGCGCCGATTACACTTATTCGCAAAGATTTCCACTGTCCCAGGAGCCGACGGGGCACTTGAAGTGTGAGAAACAGTGCGAGAAGAGAGGACGCTGCCCAAAACTGCGAAGCTGCTGACCAGGAGGAAAAGCCTGACATTCCGTGCCTCCCAGCATCCACTTTGTTCTTATGACCCCTCGCCGCTGAAGGCGGTCTCATTTTCACATTGTTTACAGCTCGGCGCAGTTAAAAAGTATAAAGACACAAAGTTGTTTTCTTCATCTCTTTTACTATCAAGGTGTAGCGCATTCCTCTTAAGTTGAATGAGGAGCCCAGCACACACAAAAATCTCCTACTCTTAGGAAAATTAATTCTATTAAGTACGGAACCCAACCAAACCTTAGCCCCAATTTGATATCCTCATCTGGAGTTGTCTTTTATGAATTTATACAAAGGAAATAATCACCCCAACAATTCTTTAAACAATCAAAAAAGAATATATAATAAATCAAACAAAACAATAAACACTCTTTAAATCCTTGTCAAATCTATAATAACTACACAAACCCTAATTAATATGCCACCCCCTTAAACACTCTATAATATACTCCCCAGAAATAAGTTGTTGAAATAGATGAGTAGATTTGGCTTGAAATTCATTAATAATCACATCATTACACAGGTTACTGCTATACAGAGAATGTGTTTCGGACCTAATATATTTCTGCCTTTGTAAACACTGAAAAAGTAGACTTTGTTTATTTTTTTTTTTTATTTTTTTTTTTTTTGTGTCTTGCCAATAGAATTCCAGTGTGAATTTTACGGTAATAGCTAGGTCATGGAGCAGTCAGAACATTTCTACATCACAGCCTTAAAAACCCAAGCAAACAGAAGCAGTACATGTGCAAGTTTCAGCCTGGCAAATAATATTGTCAAGATGGATTCAAGCCATGCTCAGTAATGCAAAAATAAATGTTACCTTTGTAACTGTTGCTTCTAAGTGTTTTAGGGAATAGTATTAAGCGTATCATTTACTCTACATGTTTTTTTTTGTCATTTTGTTCAAATAAAATATAACAAAGGGTTGTTGGATGCATCTTTCTTGTTGTAAGGTTGCCTTATTTTTCTGTGATTTGAAAATATCTACAGTAATTGATGTTGGTGTATATCACAGTTGTAGCCCACAAAACACTTGTTTAACTCAGGATTCATTGCAAAAGAGACACAGGCCATAGGCTGAAGGTATCAGCAACCGTATATTTTAAATAAAGTTTTAGGCATTTTTTCAAAATTTAAATTAAATTATTTCAAGTTACTCAGCGCAATGACTGTTTGATTGGTGTGTTATCTATCTTTCCTAGTAAAGATTATTCCCACAACTACAAAAAAGATTAAAATTAAACAAAGCTGAAAAGATAATAGCTCATCCATCATCCATAAATTAAATGTGAACCAAAGAAAATGTCTTTAATAAAGCAAGAGTTGAAGAGGGTAAAAAGTACTCCATTAATAAATGTTGCTAATATTTTGTATATGACTGTCATTATAACTAATGTTTGAAAAAATAGCATTCTATATACTATTTAACAATACAATATAGTTAGCTGTTAAAAACACAGCAACAGATGTTATGTATTACTGGAAAAGAACATGATCTGCTTTCTATAATCATTATTAATCAGACTTTATTACATTTCAAAAGGTCAAAGCAAGTTACATAAAAGATTTTATGTCATGCAGATTGCCTTACATCTGTAAACAGCTCAACATTTTTACCCTGGTCATAATACCTACTCCTTTACAAAAGCTTAATGGCAATGCAGTGACGTGGCTTTGTAGAGAAAGTAAAATAAATAATTCTCAATTTTGATGTATAATAGCCAAAAAGAGTTGTTTATTTGCTTGGTCAATAAATCACATTTTTAACTTCAAAGTACGCTGCATTTTAACTAATAAATTACTTTCAGTCACAGGTGGCGCAGTGGTAGTGCTGCTGCTTTGCAGTAAGGAGACTGTGGAAGATTGTGGGTTCGCTTCCCGGTTCCTCCCTGTGTGGATAGCGCTTTGAGTACTGAGAAAAGCGCTATATAAATGTAATGAATTATTATTATTATTATTATATAACATTTAATTTCAAAAAAAAAATTTTACTGGTACCAAATACTAAAAAATGTATGTGCTAAAAACTATTAAATGTGATGTCAAATAAGACACTAAAACTGACAGCCCTTTTGCTGTATGATTATGTAAAATGCTGAGAAGAATTTGCCCCTGTTGGTTTCTCTTCAAAATTGCCCATTTTATTATGGTGAATATTTTCAGATGAAATAAGTGCTCATTAGTAAAATGTGGTTTTACTGGGTATAAACTGTTGGCTGTATTTTTAATGTGTGTTAAGTTTATGGGCTATGACATTTTGTACTTTTGAGTGCGCTGTTGCTGTGTTTTAAGCTTAGTAAAATGTAATTTAAACAAGAAGAAAGGGGCATTAAGTGGTGTGGGGAACAGCCCGGACACAGACAGGCAGACATGATGGTATTACCACACACGTGTTTATTATCCACAATATTTACAATAATAGTGAGCACGACCCAGTGCCTCAGCACCAATCACCCCTTAAGTCCTGGCCACACGCACAATGCCTTTTAGTCTTTGGTCCGCCTCCACTCCTCTCCTCCAAGCTTCGTCCTCTTCCACCCGACTCTCACTCATGACTGGAGGGAGGCAGCCCCCTTTATAGTCACCCGGATGTGTTCCAGGTGGTTCCCGGCAATCTTCCCCTGACACGCCCCTGTGTGGCGGAAGTGCCGGCTGCCTTTCCGGAAGCACTCCATGTGCCTCTTTTCTTCTTCCCCCCAGCACTTCCCGGTGTGGCGGAAGTACTGAGGTCCAACACTCCCAAGGCATTGGGGCGCCCCCTGGCGGTGACCACGGGCCCCTACAGGGTAGAGCTTCCAAGCTCTGTACCCGTGGTCCCCAATACAACCAGGGAGGACGCCCCCTCGTGTCCGGGAGGAGGCACAAGCCCTACTCCACTACTCCTGGGCGTCCCGGCCGGGCATGGACAGTGGCGACTAAGTGAAAATACTATTCATTGCTTTTCTCATTTAATTATTAAGAAAATACAGAACTCTTTTTGAAATATATTTACTCCCTACGACTTACTAGTTGGTTAATATCTCATGCATGAACAACTTAGACATTTTTCTATAGTTATTGATGTGTCCTGCACTGCACTGTTGAGAACATTTTGCTCTTTCCTGCTTGTAATAATAATAATAATAATAATAGTTTAGCTTCATTTATTTAATGCTCAGAGCACTTTACAGAAATTAGAACTATGTTGACATTGGCTGATTTTGTGCTGCCACATTTTCTATCTGAGATTTTGTTTTCTTTAGCATTATCACAAAATGATCAGAAGTCATGGATCCTGCAATGATGGAATGTCATCCAGGTCCAGATGTAGCAAAGCATCCCAAAGGTTCCATTTTTAAATCAGAGAAGGTCTATGAATAAGTGGGCAATCCATCAACTAAGGTATTACCTCATGGTGAGGAGTTTCCCCTTGCTACAGACCATGGCCACACACAAAGAGTAAAATCCCCATGTTAGTAGATGGTTCATGTACCTTCATACTTATAACATTAAGATCCTGTATCATCAGAGCTGCCTTCACACCAATGCTCTCCTGCATATCAAAGACCACTTGGTTTGAGTCACCCTCCCATCTGTGTCACACATGTACATTTAGAGGACAGTTTCAGGGCTCTTTTAATAATAGCAGTTAAAAGGATGGATAGCACAGTGGCGCAGTGGTTTGCATCCCAGGTCCTCCCTGAGTGGGGTTTGCGTGCTTGCCCCATGTCTGCATGGGTTTCCTCCCACACTCCAAAGACATGCAGATTAGGTGCATTGGCGATACTAAATTAACCATATTTTGTGGTGGGCGTGTTCATGTATGTTTGCCCTGTGATGAATGGTGCCCAATCCAGGAGATTGTTCCTGCCTTGCACCCTATGCTATATGGGATAGGCTCTAGCACCCCCAAGCAAAAACCCCCATCTGCAACCCTATTCAGAAATAAGCCAGTTAAAAAATGACTGACTGAATTAAATGGGTTGCCTCTGTTGTCCTCATACTTTCCCATCCTCAGGACAGAAGATCTGTGGCACGAGCAACAGTGACATCACTTTTGCTTCCAACAATAAACCTGCATCTTCCTGTTGAGACTGCATAAAGTTTCAGCACCACCAGAAGATGGCAGTCAGTTTTGACTCTCATCTGACAAGACATTACTGTTATGTTAACGGCCATGATTCCTCCCTTGGCTGGGATTCAAATTCTTCTTTTATGTCCAATTTGTCCATTTTTGACTCTTCTGTTTATTTTACTACTGCTTGTGTTTATTATGAGATCAAATCTCATAGGCAGTTTGAAAATTCACAATGTAGCGCTCTCCTGTTAGTCTAGTTGAAGCTTAGGTCAAATGAATATGGATGCTCTGCTATGCGATTACACCACTGTTGAACCACACGTCATAGTGAGGTTTCTTTGGCCAGAGGTAGTGAAACCTGCTGAAATTCAATACTTTGAAGCAAAAGAATAGGAATACAGCCTTCCTGCTCCATGACAATACACATCCCCATGCAATGGCCACAATGGTTGAGGCAATGCAACAGCTACTGTTTAAACTTTTTCCTTATTGCCCTTATAGCCCTGATCTGGCACAATAGGACCATCATTTCTTTAGTCCACTTAAAAGAGGCTCTATGCAGTCGTAGGTTCACTTCTGATGATGGCATTAAGGATGTGGTACAGACCTAGATTAAAGAGTAGCCATAAAGCTTCTTCTTCAAAAGAATGAAGAAGTTGTTGGAAAGACACAAGAAGTGCATAAAACCGTAAGGAGACTATGTGGAGAAGCAACATAAATGTTATGATCATCTGCTCACAGTTAGTGGTGTGTGTATCTAAGCCTTTACCATGTTCCATGTGTTTTGCAGGTGATTCCCCAAGAGGTGGAACCACGTGCCCATCACCATCAGGGACTACCCCCAGGCCTATAAAAGAGATAGTGTTTTCCACAGTTCATGGCTGTTCATTCCAATGCTATGGAGTTGGTGAATTTGCACATGTGTTTGCTTATGTATTTTGATTCTTTGGATTTTTCAACCTTCTGTTCTAGTTTTTGACCTTGCCTCGGTTTACTGTATTGGAACTTTGCTCACCTTGGATTGCCTTTGATCAGTGTACATATAAAACAAAGAGAGATTCAGTAACCACAGATTATTTAACTAAAAGGCGGAGTGGTGGCTCTGAGGCTAAGGATCTGCGCTGGTATCCCGAAGGTTGCCGGTTCGAATCCCCGTCAGTGCCAAAAGAGATCCTACTCTGCTGGGCCCTTGAGCAAGGCCCTTAACCTGTAATTGCTCCAGGGGGCGTTGTACAATAGCTGACCCTGCGCTCTGACCCCAAGGGGTATGCGAAAAAACTAACAAACACTGTTGTAAGTCGCTCTGGATAAGAGCGTCTGCTAAATGATGTAAATGTAAATGTAAATGTAAATGTAAAAGTAAAAGTAACAACATTCAACTCTCTTTGGATCCAGATTTCAGATAGACTGGAATCTTGTGTGATGGCCTAAATACTGTCACAATGATGATGCCTTCACAACCTTCAAGTGGATGATGGGAGTATCGTCATATTAACAGGAACACAAATCCCTCAAGATAACAACAATCACATGACAGCAAAAA